>NC_057748.1:1795874-1849982 GCF_004010195.1 Chiloscyllium plagiosum
GGACAGCCCTGGTTGACTCTGGTTTCAGCTTATTCTCTGGCTCCCATTGATCTATTTTCTTCCTGTTCTGAACCAATGTCTTTCCCTCTCTTTTTTCTCTTCCCAGTTTTGCCTATGGCTCTGTCACTTTTTCTTGGTCCTTACTCTCTTCACCGTGAAGGTCCAATCTCTCAATGCCGCTATCCCCCAGCAGGATGGTCAGACGATTCTCTGCTCCTCCCTTGAACAAAGACACGACTCCCATCAACCTGCTCTCCTCTGCTGGAGCTGAGCTCATTCTCACATTGAACAACTTCTCCCCTAACTTAACGCACATCCTGCAAACAGAAGCATCACTCCGAAAGCTTGTGATTTCAAATAAACCTGTTAGACTGCAACCTGGTGTCATCTGACTTCTGACCTTGTCCACCTCTTCCAACACTGGCACCTTCACACAATATCTAATCATAACCTCTTCCATTGCTCCCATCTCTGAGACCATATATTGCAAATTACCTATTGTCATTTACTCTTCTCTCTTTACCCCAGAACAGCCAATTCTAAAATGGAGGTTTGGACCCCAAATGGGGTCACAGAGTATGATTTTTAATGTTATGAGATCCAAGGAAGGAATAGATGCTGTGGAGTTTGGACCAAGTTACATTTGCCTTTTTGCTGCTCTGACAATCTCTCATTTCTCATTGAGAGGTCATGACAATTTTCAAGACTTGCAAAGGGGTGACTGTGGGACAGTGCTTGGGAAACTCTGCACTCAGAGGTAGTGCT
This sequence comes from Chiloscyllium plagiosum, assembly GCF_004010195.1. NCBI lineage: Eukaryota > Metazoa > Chordata > Chondrichthyes > Orectolobiformes > Hemiscylliidae > Chiloscyllium > Chiloscyllium plagiosum. The sequence continues at coordinate 1,796,640 of NC_057748.1, forward strand.
GACTTTGAACAATTTTTACAAATCCATCCTCATTTCACTCCAATCAAAGACTATCACCCCATCATCGAGAGAACATTTGAACCAGGAGCAGGAGTAGGCCTTTCACCCTTTTGAACCTGCTGAAGTAGATATTGGGCCATGAAGGTTTGTAGGACGTTTAACATTTGTTTAAAATGCTTACATAAAATAACAACATTTAAATGGCATCTGGATGGGTATGTGAATAGTAAGGGTTTAGGGGAATGTGGACCAAATGCTGGTTAGTGGGACTAGATTTATTTAGGATATCTGGTCGGCATGGACAAGTTGGACCAAAGGAACTGTTTCTGTGCTGTACAGCCCTATGACTCTATGACAACTTTTTAATATTGTATGGTTGGCTGTGAAACACTTTTGGAGTCCTCAGTCTTCAGCTGTGACTCAGGAGTTAGCATGTTTGCCAGTTCTGAAGATGACTCATATCAGACTTGAAATGTTAACTTTGCTTCTCTCGCCACAGATGCTGCCAGATCTGCTGAGTTTGTTGAGCACATTCTTTTGTCATTGCAGGTTTACCTTGTTCCCCAAAAGATAGAGGATGTAGTGCCCAAATCTAGATTTCACCCCCATCAGAGATGTCAGATCCAGGATCCTGCCTGCTTTCCCAGGTAGATATCAAACATCCCATGGCACTATTGAATAATGAGGTCACCAAGATGACAGCGATGGAGTAGGCAATGTCCGGACTCCTCAGCCTGGTGCTTGTCGCCGAAGGGCCTGTTTCCACACTGTAAGTAATCTAATCTAATCTAATCTAATCTATTGAATAATGAGGTCACCAAGATGACAGCGATGGAGTAGGCAATGTCCGGACTCCTCAGCCTGGTGCTTGTCCATTCCATTCACTTTTTTCTTTCTTTTCTCATTGTTCTTCTCCCTTTTATTAAGTTTTCTTTGTAGTGTTCTTTTAAAAAAGACTTAAATTGGAATGGTGGTGACATTAGTGGAGCTCCTGAGAAACGGATCAGAGTGGGCTGGAGGCCCGGAGCAGAGTGGGAATGGCCAGCGGGCTGGAAGACCAGAGTAGTGGGGAGACGGTTGTTGGACTGGTAATCGTGGTCAGCAGCTTGTGAGCCTGGTCAGACCACGTGCAGAAGCTCTCTGTGCTGATCTATTGCAGACATTTATACAAAGACTGTAATGCTTATCTTTTTAACTTTATTCTCATTTTTTCTAACTTATACAATGAACAACTGTAAGTAATGTAACTTTTTTTTTCTTTTTCCCTTTATTTTTATATTTTATATCTAAGCTCTGTCCCGAGGTACTGTGTGCCTAAGGTGGCACCATGTGGGGCAGACATTGTAAACTTTTCACTGTGCTCCTGTACTTCTGTATTTGAGTACACATGACATTAAATCTAATTCTAAGATCTTCCCCAGTGCCCTGAGGATAATATTTATCCTTCAACTAAAACAGACTGCTATTTGTATGATCTTGCTGAGTACCTTCAAAAAACACTTGATGACCTTAAAGCACTTTGTGATGTAATGAGGTTGGGACAGGAGCTATGGAAATGCACATTTTCCTGTTTCCCAATCTAGAGATCAACTTACTAGTTTCTAATCAGGTAGAACACATTTCTGTCTGCACTTTTCTCGTTCTTGTTTTCAATCTTCAGAGAGGAAGCTGACTTTCTGCGCACTCGGCTCAATCAGTGAGATACTGCAGTAATGATAGGTAAATAGTACCAAGGCAAATTATACAGTTCTTGGATGCTGACAGACCCTATAATCAAGTTTATTGCTAAAAATCTATAATTATCTTTCTGTCTTGCAGAGAACAAACACAGCTTTTTAAACCATTTTCTAATCCTTACTTCCTCTGGATTACAGTTCTTTCTTTAGATCTCCAGGTCACACATCTTTCACTGCTTGAAATGATGGGGAAAGGAGTTATTCTCTAGAGCCTTCATTGAGTGGTTGCTGAGTTGCTACCCTTTCTCTCTCTCTCTCTCTCTCTCTTACGTGGTCTTTTCTGTGAAACTCTCACACACCTCAGCTGGATAATCATGAGACCCCTCAGACGAGTTGTTGCAATTGTGTGAACCTTGGCAATGGACTATTGAAATTATAAAATAAACTGCTTTAAAAGTCAGTTTAAACCTGATCTCCGTGGCAGGCATTGTAAACATCTGTTTGAACCCCCAATAATTAAAGTTCAGATTGTAGACTATCTGGAACCAAGGGTATATACTGATGCAGCTCTTGTTAGCAACAAGATGTTGATTGGTCTGTAGACTAGTGACAGAGTCTAGATTAGAGTGGTGCTGGAAAAGCACAGCAGGTCAGGCAGCATCCGAGGAGCAGCTAGAGGAGGGAGAAAGTTGCATAGAGTACAGTAGGTGAGTGGGGGGGGGGATGAAGGGGATAGGTCGGGGGCGGGTGGAGTGGATAGGTGGAAAAGAAGTTAGGCAGGTAGGACAAGTCATGGGGACATTGCTGAGCTGGAAGGTTAGATCTGGGGTGAGGTGGGGGAAGGGGAAATGAGGAAACTGGTGAAATCCACACTGATGCCATGGGGTTGAAGTGGTCCGAGGCGGAAGATGAGGCGTTCTTCCTCCAGGTGTGGGGTGGTGAGGGAGCGGCGGTGGAGGAGGCCCAGGACCTGCATGTCCTCGGCAGAGTGGAAGGGGGAGTTGGAATGTTGGGCCACAGGGCGGTGGGGTTGATTGGTGTGGGTGTCCCGGAAATGTTCCCTAAAGCGCTCTGCTAGGAGGCGTCCAGTCTCCCCAATGTAGAGGAGACCGCATCAGGAGCAACGGATACAATAAATGATATTGGTGGATGTGCAGGTAAAACTTTGATGGATGTGGAAGTCTCCTTTGGGGCCTTGGATGGAGGTGAGGGAGGAGGTGTGGGCGCAGGTTTTGCAATTCCTGCAGTGGCAGGGGAGGGTGCCAGGACGGGAGGGTGGGTTGTTGCCCACACCTCCCTCATTGGGACTTTGGTGACAATTTCTGGAACAGTGGAGCCTGAATTCCACACACTATTTCCAGCTACATCCTGGCTCTAATTAGCTCCAATACTGAAATGATTACCTATTTCTGGACTTGTCACCAAACACGGGAAATAACTTTTTGCCTCCGTCTAGTCTTTTTATAATTTTAGATACTTCAATTAGATTGCTGTTCACTCTTCTAAACTCAGTGGAATTGAACCTAAACTTAGTTCACATGCCCTTGTAATTTTTTTGTTTTAGTCTTCCTTGAGAAATGGGTGTAGCTGACAAAATAGGCATTTGTACCCTATCCCTAACTGCCCCTTGCTTGGCATGCTAGGGCCAATTTAGAGGGCAGTTAAGATTCAACCATATCACAGTGGGTTTGGAGTCACATGTGGATCAGACCAGGTAAGGATGGCAGATTTCCTTCCCTAAAGGGCATTAGTGACCCAGAAATGTACTAAGTGTTTAATTGAACCCTTTCAGCCCCAGTTTTCCTGCACTCTTCTTCAAAGTGTGATTTTTATTTGAGTGAAGCGATTAGTTTGCAATTGAAATAGATTCTTTGTCGTGCAGTTTTGGCCCACAGCCTCCTTTACAAGTGAAACCTCACATCAGTGTTGAGCACCACAGGAAGCAGCTTAGCTGCACTCAGAACTTTGAATGCAAAAAGAAACCTGCCATCAAAAAATAAGCAGATTTCTGAGCAACGGATTCTGACAGTCGGACTGGAATTCCACACGTTGACAAGGGGAGAGTCCCCATTTTGACCCAGTACAGGCCAGTCCTGTGTGCGTCCTGCTTTGAAAATTGCATTACTGTGTGAGTGTCTGCAGGGAGTGGAGCTGTGTGAGAATCCCTTTGGCTAACCCTCTGCTTTAAGCATTTTAGATTGTGGTTTTCCTGGAGTGCAAGAAGAAATTGGCTTCAACTTTAACTATCATCTGACGAATTGCAGTCAAGAGGGGTGTTGGGCTGTGCTAGACACTTCTCCGTCTGCCTGCTAACTTATTGAGTGAGCATTTACAAATGCAAAAGGAAAACCTGTTTGAGACCTTCCATCAACCAAAGATTGAACGCTGTTGAGAAAAGGTAATTTGTGTCTTGTCTCTGCACGTCTTCTGCGCCTCTACCCCAGCTCCCTCCCACCCTCTCTCCTCCCCCAGCTCGACCACTTCCCTACCAACGCCTCCCCCCCCCCCCCCCCCCCCCCCCCACCCCCTGCACGCATTCAGATGCCACTCCCGGAGCTGCTCAGTCACAGGAGATTCCTTCCCGTTTTCTCATTTGAAGGTTTTCCGGTCAATCTCTGACCAGTGGGACTCCCATTCAGGGAATGGAGGCTGTGGCCAAGTACGAGTTCAACGGAGCTGGAGAGGATGAGCTGAGTTTCAAGAAAGACGACATCCTGAAGGTAACTTTTGTCTTTGTTGGTGGAAGTAACTTTTCTGACATCCTGCCCGTGGTCACAGAGCTGGCGAGAAAATCAAGCTTCTCAAACCGGCCGCCTGGCCGCAGGGCAAATCCTGAGGAGAACCTAGAATTGGGGTTTTCTGTAAACTCGATCATTCATCAAAATGAAAAAGCGAGCGAGTCTCTGAGTTGGGGATCTTTGATCTGACAGAAACAATGCCACCAACATTGCTCATTTGTGGCAATGTATTCCCCCCACCCCCCCATCTCCTCCCGCTGTTTCCATTGAAAGGGGTACGATTTGAGGATCTGTGAAAGCCCCCATCCCAGGGTTAGAGAGGGCACCATTTTAACACATGGAGCTGGGGTGTTGTGGGGATTTGGTGGTGAAAACTCATCTCCTTTCTCACTGCTGTGCACTGACAACCCAACAATGTGGATCTCGAGACCAGAGAGAGAGAGGGGTTGCTGGGTGGGAAGGTTGACTGATGCACAGCTTGATTCAAAATCTCTGGTGACACTCCCTGAGAACAAATGGGTAGTTTGGAAAGGCTCCTAGGGCACATGGTGCAGAGTTCTGAGGCTCCAAAGATGTACAGATTGGGTGGATTAGCCACGGTAGTTGCAGGGCTATGGGGATAGGGTGGGGGGCTAGGCTTGGGTGGGTTGCTGTTTGGAGAGTTGGTGCAAACTTGATGGGCCAAATGGCCTCTTTCCATTCTGTACGGATTCTATGATTCAAGAAGCACAAGTATTTCCAAAATAGTCATTTTGTTGACTTGTTCAGCTGCCTCTTTGTGTTAATTGCCAGTTAAAATGATCATCCTATTCCAAAGAAGCAGAAATGAAAATCTATAAGTTGTAGATAACTCAAAGGAATCTTAGCAAAATAATGATCCTACTGCCTGATGCCACAGGCACATGCTAAAACTAGCCACAAGGTGACTATTGATATCCCGTCAGGGAAGCACCGGGAATGTCTCGGTCTTTCTCTCTCTCTCTCTCTCTCTCTCTCTCTGAGCACGGCTCCCAGCTTGTGCTGCTCCCCTCACAGGCATACTCAATCCCCAAAAAAACATTCAAAATCAACTTTCTCTCATACACACACAAGTCCTTAACTCATAAATGGCATGTTACCTTTCCTTTCATTTAATCGTATTAATTACAAATGAAACTTTGCTGACTGAATGTTTAACCTTGCCTCAGTTTCACTAAAGGCGATGTTCTTGAAAATAACGATTCTCAGTTCAAGAGGACTGTTCCCCTTTTTTATTCTTTCTCCCTCCATGTTTTTTCTCATCTCCCTTCCCCAGCTACACCTTTTCCAGTTTCGTACACCCCGCCCTTCCTGCAGTCCTCTCTGGTTCTTTTCCCGGATGAGGACAAGTAGAGAGAGCTGTTAATGAGGCACACAAGTAGGCTTCATTAATAGGGACATTGAGCAGGGAGGCTGCGCTGAACTTATAAAGGGTTAGATCTGCAGTGTTATGTTCAGTTCAGGGTGCCATACTATAGGAAGGATGTAAATACATAGGAGAGAGTGCAGAGGGGGTTAATGAGAATGGTTCCAGAGTGGGTGAGTCTGGACTGGGTGAATGGGAAGAATCTGTTCCCATTTGTGGATGGCTCGAGGCCAGACAGCAGCACTTTAAACTGATTTGCGAAGGAAGCAGGCACAAGGTGAGAAGGACCTTTCTCACGCAGCGAGTGGCTGGGTTCGAAATGTGTTGCCTCTGAGTGTGGCAGGTTCAGTTGAGGCATTCAAGAAGACACAGGGTGATTATTTGAACTGAAACAGTGTGCTGGGTTACAGGGCAAAGGCAGGAGATTGACTCTGAGTTAAAATACTCAGAGAGAGAGACAATGCAGACATGTTGGGCTGAATGGCCTGCTGCTGCTGCACTGTAACATTTCTGTGCGATCTTACCCAGTGCTATAAATGAAAACAAGAACTGCAGACGCTGGAGACCTGAAGCGAATAAAAAGCAGAAAGTGCTGGAGAAACCCAGCTAGTCAGGCAGCATCTGCTAAGTTTCTCCAGCAGTTCCTGATTTTGACTGTCTTATCCTTTGCTGCTCCATATTGCAACCCCAGCGCAGGGAGAGCCTGCCTGACTCGGGAGGCCAGGCTCAGTCCTGTATGGGTAGTGACAGGGCTTCCAGCATCATTGTCTGGTGGTGATTAGGGGCAGAAAGAGGAATCAAGCAGAAGAATCCCCCAAAGAGGAATTGGAGCTGGGACCACCATTGCTCCATATAATTCAACTAGATCACCACCTCCCACAGACTCTGGCGGCCTTGGACAGTGTTGCTGCGTGCCTTGCAGTGTTTACTGGAGTTTGCTGAGCTCGGTTGTTTCGACAGCTTCGCTGTGGTTCAGAACAACACCACCAGCCCTGAACTGACATGTTAATGGAGGCCTGACACTTTCCCTTGCCCTACGTTTGCAGATGGGGCCCCTTCAAACTATGAACAATCGTCTCTCTCTGACAGAGAATGCTGTCTCTCTAATGGAGAAAGAAACCTGTGAGTGTTTTTGTAGACAATGGATAATTTCCTAAAGGAATGTGCCCCCCTTGCAGGTACTTTAGGGCCCTCCAAATCCCTTTTTCGGCATTCCTGCATTTGGGATCAAGACCGTTTGACGAGGGTAATTTCAGTGATGAACAATTTCATGCATCCCTCTTGAACACGTCCCACGTATTGAGCACAATTGGTGCTGGGACTTGTGTCAAAGTTTGGAAAGCAGCAAGATTGCAGTTTACAACATGTGTTATTTCTCCTCATTCCAAATTAGAGGAGCCAAAGCATTCTGCTGAGGAAGTGTGATTTAACAACGTGCCTTTAAGTAGCACCCTTAATTTCGAAGAACATGCCAAGGCATTCCACCAGAGTATCATCAGGTGAGACTTTGACAACAAGCCACATAAGAAACAGTAGGATACATGATTATTCGATCAGATTGAGAGACACTGCAGTTTAGGGAAAGGATTCCAGTCCTTAGAGCCCTAGTTTGCTGATGGCACAGATGCCAATGTTGGAGGAATTAAAGTCAAGGACGTGAATCTGGAATGCAAGGTTCTCAGAAGGTTGAGGGATTGGAGATTATAGAGGTTCGACAGGTGAGACCATCGAGGGACTTGAAAAGAAGGATGTGGATTTTAAAGTCAAGGCATTAACAGATTGGGAACTGATGTAGATCAGAGAGCGCAAGGGTGATGGGTCATCCAGCCTGAGTTCGGACACAGGAAGGCGAGTTTTGAATGAACTGAAGATTATAGAGCGTGGGAGATGAGAGGTCAGCTAGAGGGCAGTTGGAATGGGCAAGTTTGGAAGTGACGACAATGTTAGCAAGAGCTTAAACAAGAGACCCGTTGCTAGCCTCAAAACCAGCTGGGAAGCCGGGGTAAGGAGATATCGACAAGATACGTTCGGCAGCAGGAGAAGCTGTCGGCTAAAGTTCAGAGCCACAGAGTACAGAGTCAGTCAGTCAGTTTCTCTTCACTACATGAGAGCAGAGCACCCCAGTGTTCCTCGAAAAGTTTATTGGAAAAGTGAAGAGTTCCAATTAGTATCATTTTTAAAAAATGACAAGTAATCAAGAACACTTCATACACCTCCAAAATAGTATGTTATAAATGGTACATTTTACTTAATGAAAACTGCATTATTCACTTAAGGATTAAAGCTTATTAAGGACACGGGACGGATCTTAATAGGTGAAGTCTGAAGAAATGCAGAATGTTTTAACTAAGTCTTTGAATTTCCGACACAGATAAGAAAGGAATAAGTTGACCGAGGATTTAAAACCAGCATCTGGCACCTGATTTAAGATGTTGAACAGAATGCCAATAGCCACACGATAGGCCCAATGGAAGTGTCTCTCACTCATTAACATCTTTCTCCTTTCAGTTAGTGAAGTTCTGCTTTGTCACTTAAGAGTAAATGTAACCAGTAAATGTCAGTGATACACACAGTGATCAGCCATGCGGTGAAGGGTCTCGGCTAGATGCTGAGCTAGTATGTACTGAGAGTTCGGGGCTACCCCTCAACAACTGTCCTTCTTCCATCAGCAGTCGTGCAGTGGATAGAGTATTGTTCTCTGAATCAGTAGGTTATGGGTTCCCACTTCAGTGACTTGTGCATAAAAATCTAGACCGACACACTTGTACAGGACTGAGAGCAAGCTGTACTGTCATAGGTACTGTCTGTCAGATGATACCCTGCTTTTTTTTTATTCACTTCAGGGGCATGGGCATCTCTGGCTGGACCAGCATTTACTGTCCATCACCAGTTGCCCTTGAGAGGGTGGGGGTGAGCTACCTTCTTGAACCGCTGCAGTCCATGTGCTGTGGATTGAGCCTCAATGCCCTTAGGGAAGGAATACCAGGATTTTGACCCAGCGACAGTGAAGGAACAGCGATATATTTCCAGGTCAGGATGGTGAGTGGCTTGGAGAGGAACTCGCAGGGAGGTGGTGTTCCCATGTATCTGCTGCCCTGCAATGCATAACTCACCTCCTGATTCCCCAAAGCCTGTCCACCATCTACAAGGCACAGGTCAGGAATATGATGGAATACTCCCCAATTGCCCTGGATGGGAGCAGCTCCATTCACACTCAAGAATCTTAACACCATCCAAGACAAAGCAGCCCGCTTGATTGGCATACATCCACAAATATCCACTCGCTCCACCACCGACCCTCAGTAGCAGCAGTGAGTACTATCTATAAGATGCATTGCAGAAGATCACTAAAGATCCATAGACAGCACCTTCCAAACCCATGACTGCTTCCCTTTAGAAGGACAAGAGCAGCAGATACAGGAACACCACCCCCTGAAAGTTCCCCTCCAAGCCACACACCATCTAGACTTGGACGTATATCGCCATTTCTTCAGTGTCGCTGTGTCAAATTCCTCAAACTTTCTCCGGAACAGCATTGTAAGTCTACCCACAGCACATGGACTGCAGCTGTTGAAGAAGGCAGCTCACTCCCACCTTCTCAAGGGCAACTCGGAACAGGCAGTAAATGTTAGCCAAGCCAACAATGCCCATGTCACACTGGTGATTAAAACAACTTTTATTTTAAATTGATGGAAGTGGTCATGGGTTTGTAAGGTGCTGTCTAAGGAGGCTTGGTGAATTTCTGCAGTGCACCTTGTACACACTGCTGCTACTGAGTGTCAGTGGTAGAGGGAGTGGATGTTTTTGGATGTGGTGCAAATCAAGCGGGCTGCTTTGTCCTGGATGGTGTGAAACGTCTTGAGTATTTTTGGAGCTGCACCCATCCAGGCAAGTGGGGAGTATTCCATCCTCACTAACGTCTTGTAGCTGGTGGATAGACTTTGGGAAGTCAGGAGGTGAGTTACTCGCTGCAGGATTCCCAGCCTCTAACCTGCTCTTGTAGTCACTGTATTTATATGGCTAGTCCAGTTTCATTTCTGGTCAATAGTAACCCCCAGGCTATTGATCGTGGGAGATTCAGTAATGAATTGAATGTCAAGGGGCGGTGGTTAGATCGTCCCTTATTGTGGATGGTCATTGCCTGTCATTTGTGTGGCATGAATGTTGGTTGCTACTTGTCGGCCTAAGCCTGGATATTGTCCAGGTCTAGCAGAAAGACAGACACTTGCAGAGAAATTCAGCATATCTGGCAACATCTGTGGAGAGAAAACAGAGTTAATGTTTCAGGTTCAGTGACTCTGTTTCAGATCATGTGCGATACCTCAGGTAGTGAAGCAGTCCATATCTTGTTAGAACTGGCCCATTGCCAGCTGAAACAGAGATAAAGACATTTCAAAAGTGAATGGCAATCAATGCCAGAGCAAGGGGTATTGTCACAAACTTGCCCTCATTGTCACTGTACAGATCTTGTTGCATTTAAACATGAACTGCTTCGTTATCTGAGGAGTCACGAGTGGTGTTGAACATTGTGCAATCATTGGCAGACATCCCCCCGTCTGACCTTATGATGGAGGGAAGGTCGTTGATGAAGTGGCTGAAGATGGTTGGGCCTCGGACAGTACCCTGATGGAACTCTTGCAGAGATGTCCTGGAGCTACGATGACTAACCTCCAACAACGATCCTGTTTTGTGCTAGTTATAACTCTTACCCGCTTGCCCTCTTGTTACTGTGAGAATTTTCTTCCTAGCTTGCAATCTGCAGCACATTTTGCTGAAAAAGTCACTGTGACTTACATGCTCTGAAAGATTCTCAGTGTCTGAGAGCGGAGAGTGGGAAACGTTGTGGTTAAGTCAAACCAGCCTGGCAGAAACTTGAGACTGAACAAATCAACTTTTTTATTGTTTCATTAGGACTTTCCAAAATAAACGTCCTTTGAGCGATGGTGATGTAGTGACAATATCACTGGTTGAGTAAGCCTGGCTAATATTCTGGAGACATGCTTTCAAATCCAACCACAGCAGCAATTTGAACTCAGTAAAAATCTGGAATTAAAAGCCAGTGTAATGGTGGCTGGAGTTGTGATTAAAAACCCATCTGGTTCATTGATGCCCGTAAGGCATTTCAATCTTGTCTACCTGAGACTCCAGGCTCACAGTGTTGTAGCTGCTTCGGTTACAGTCAGATCAGGAAAGGTCAGGGAACATGATGAATGCTGGCCTTGTCAGTGATACCCATGACCAATGAAAGAAGCATGTTTCAAATTTCTCCAGTAACAGGTTTTAAATGATTGTTGTATGATTTTCGTGACACTCTGTCACAAAACAAGTGATGGAAAACAAGTGAAACTGCTTCAGTGATGTTGATTAGGCTAGAAAATTGGCCCCAGGAGAGGCAAATGGGGAGAATTCCCAGTTCCTCATTGAACAGTGTTATGGCATTTTCTGATACGTGCTCCATCAACATTGACCCTCCGACAGTGCGGCTCTCCCTCAGTACTGACTCTGACAGTGCGGCACTTCCTCAGCACTGACCCTCTGACAGTGCGGCACTCCCCCAGCATTGACCCTCCGACAGTGCGGCACTCCCTCAGCACTTACCTCCGACAGTGCGGCTCTCCCTCAGTACTGACTCTGACAGTGCGGCACTTACTCAGCACTGACCCTCTGACAGTGCGGCACACCCCTAGCACTGACCCTCTGACAGTGCGGCACTCCCCCAGCATTGACCCTCCGACAGTGCGGCACTCCCTCAGCACTTACCTCCGACAGTGCGGCACTCCGTCAGTACTGACTCTGACAGTGTGGCACTTCCTCAGTACTGACCCTTCGACAGTGTGGCACTCCCTCAGTACTGACTCTGACAGTGCGGCACTCCCTCAGTACTGACCCTTCGATAGTGTGGCACTCCCTCAGTACTGACTCTGACAGTGCGGCACTCCCTCAGTACTGACCCTCTGACAGTGCGGCCCTCCCTCAGTACTGCACTGAGAGTGTCTTGTTGGATTTTTGACCCAAGTTGTGCTGGAGTGGGGCTTGTAACCAGGACTTTCTAATTCGGAGAGTGCTGTCTAATCTGCAGCAACGTCTGAGGATATCAACTGAAAATAAGCAAACTAAACAGTTATAAATTGCATTCTTTAGAAAGGCAGAGATTTCTTCTCATGTCAAGGCAAATACTCATCTCCCAACCAGCACTTTATGGATCGATTTCTGTCATCTCAATATTTGAACCTTCTTCAGAATCCTCTATCTCGGTGACAGTAAGATGTGCCTTCCCGCACATTCATTTAGTTTCTTTCTGTGTGAGAGATTCAGATATGCATTAAGTTATGACAGGACAGCGTCACACTGCATTTTCAGTGTAAGTACCTGACCTTACAGATCGGCTTCTGTTCATTGCTCTTCTGAGTTGTCTCTTTTGGAAAGAGTTCGTTCAGCTTTCTAGTTTTGAGGTGTTTATCCATTTTCTACGTCAACTCAATATATATTTCTGATTACTCTGTTCCTTTACATTTTTGCATTAAATGTTTGGAATAACCCAATTAAGTGAATTTTCATAGTGTCATACAGTACAGAAGAGTCCCATTGGCCCATCAGGTCTGTACTGCCAAACCTATCCTTTGGAAATTCCTTTGTGTATTCTTTGTCCAACCATATTCAAGTTACACAACATCAAACAGAGAGGAGTTGCCGTGAAGAAAAGTCTGTAACATTACCCTTTGCCTTGGCATTTGCGCTTGAAGTGTCTTTATCTCTGTTTCACCAGTGGGTCGGACACTGGGAACTGGGGTTAGAATAGATGGAGGTTTGATGACTGGCACAGATGAGATGGGCCAAAGAGCCTCCTTCTGTTCTGTAAAAGCTCTATGACATTCAACAGTGACTCTCATTGAAGGATGAGAAGGCTGTTAGCCCCCTTCGAGCCTGCCTGACCATTCAACTAAATTGTGACTGACTTTTGACCTCAGTTTCACTTTCCCACTATATCCACATATCTCTCGAATCACTTACCATCCAACAATCCATCGATCTCCATATCAAACATCTTCAGAGACTGAGCACCCACGGGGCTGTGTGTTAGATCACTTGGAAAGATCCTCAACCATTTCACCTCATCTGAATCCTAAGTAACCAGCCTATTATTCTAAGGCTCTGTCTCCTAGATTTAGACACCTAATCCAAGGGAGATACCATCCCAGCATCCATCCTGGCATTTGCCACAATAATTTTGTGTATGTCAATGGTCACTATATTTCAGGCAATGTACAAACGGAAGCATGAGGAATAACCCCTCAAGCCTGTTACATTATTCAATCAGATCTTGACTGATCTGATCAGATCCTCGAATCCATTCTCCCACCATTCCTACCACCTTACAACCCGTTGGGTTTACCACAAATCAAGCCCCTTCTGCCTTAAAGAAGATTTAAAAACTCCACCTTTTGAAAAAGAGAGTTCCAAATACACTCAACTCTCTGAAAGAAAAATTTTCTCTGGGTTTCATAGAATCCCTACAGTGCGGAAGCAGGCCACTCAGCCCATCAAAACCACACCGACCCTCTGGAGAGCATCCCACCCAAGCTCACCGTATTTCCCTGCTGGGATGGAAAGATCCCATGATACTCTTTCAAAGAAGAGCCTGAAATTTCTCCCTGGTTTTCAAAACAGTACGGGGAATTGTCTTATGAGGAAAAATTGGACAGGCCTGTACCCACTGGGGTTAGGAAGGCTCAACCTGCATTTCCCATGGCCAGTCCACCTAACTGCACTTCTTTGGAGTGCAGGAGGAAACCAGAGCAAACCCACGCAAACTCCACACAGACAATCGCCCAAGGGTGAGATTGAATGCGGGTCCCTGGCACTGTGAGGTAGCAGTGTTAACCACTGAGCCACCGTGCCACCCCAGCACGCTGTTTTGAATGGGCAACATCTGAATTTCAAACGGTGACCCCAACTTGTAGATTCTCCCAAAAGATGAAACATCTAAATCTAGAGCCCTTTAGGCTCTCTCTCTTTCAATCAAGTATCCTCTTAACTTTCTAAACCCCAGCAAATACAAGCCTGCCCAATCTTTCCTCTTAAGACAATTTCCCATTCCACATTTTAGTCTGGTAAATCTTCTTTGGACCGTAACTGCTCCATTCTACTTAATTTCTCCTCGTGGAACATCCTTTGTCCTCAGAGTCAGTCCAGTGAATCTCTGTTACTCTCCCTAGAAGGTTAGTGTGCCCTATGTCAGGAAATAAGGAAAATTTGCATTTGTGTAGCACTTTTCAGTAGAATCAGAAGTCTCCAGAGTGCTCAGTCATAGAGTTATAGAGTTCTACAATACAGACAAAGGCCCTTCAGCCCACCAAGTCTGCTCTGGTAAGAATAATCAGTGAACCATTGTAATCCCATTTTCCAGTTTGGCCATAGTCTTGTAAGGTCAGAAGTCACATGACTCCAGGTTATAGTCTAACAGGTTTGTTTGAAATCACAAGGTTTCAGAGCGCTGCTCCTTCGGTTGGTGAACTGTCTGCAATAGGAGAGCAAGGGGTTGCAGTAGAGAATATCAGCGAGAAGCACATCAGAAAAATAACCTGATGTAGTGTGACTTCACTTCACTTCACTTCACACGGTGCTACGAAAGCTTGTGATTTTAAATAAATCCTTTGAACTATAACCTGGTGTCATGTGACTTCTGACCTTGTCCACCCCGAATCTAACACCAACACCTCCACATCATAGTTTTGTAAGTCTTGGCAGTGTAAGTGCGCATCTAAATACTCCTGAGGGTTTCTGCCTCTCCCCTTATGGGCAACGATGGTTCCAAATGCTTGGTAACAAACTAAATTCTTGTTGAAGTATAGTCACTGTTGTAATGTCGGAACCGTAGCAACCAGTTTATATTCCCACAAACAGCAAAGTGACAATGATCAGATAATCTGTTTCTTGGTGATTTGAGGGTTAAATGTTGTTTTAAAGACCAGGGAGAAATTTCAGGCTGCTCTTTGAAACTGTGTCAAGGGATCTTTCCATCCCAGCAGGTAAATAGGCCTCAGTTTAATTGCTCAAACTATACATGGTCTCCAGGTATGGTCTCACCAAGGCCCTGTACAATTGCGGCATTAATTTTTCACTCCTATATTTCTGTCTCTTTGCAAGGAATGCTTGCTTTCTTAATATCTTGCCATACCTGCATATTTATGTACAAGAACACTCAGAACCCTCTGAATGTGGGCGACACGGTGGCACAGTGGTTAGCACTGCTGCCTCACAGCGCCTGAGACCCGGGTTCAATTCCTGCCTCAGGCGACTGACTGTGTGGAGTTTGCACGTTCTCCCTGTGTCTGCGTGGGTTTCCACCGGGTGCTCCGGTTTCCTCCCACAGTCCAAAGATGTGCAGGGTCAGGTGAATTGGCCATGCTAAATTGCCCGTAGTGTTAGGTAAGGGGTAAATGTAGGGATATGGGTGGGTTTCGCTTCGGCGGGTCGGTGTGGACTTGTTGGGCCGAAGGGCCTGTTTCCACACTGTAATGTAATCAAATCTAATACCAACGTTGCTTTCCATTTGAAAATATTTTGCTTTTATGTCCTGAGTGAATAACTTTGCAGTTCCCCTCCAAGATCACGTCAGCTGTTTGTACCCATTGACCAATCTACTTTCCCAGCTAACCTTTTCATGTCATCAGATTTGGATACATTGCTCCCACCCCCTCATGGGGAGTCAGTGATATAGATTATCAATTGTAAATACCTGAGATACAGACTCGAATCATCTCGTTACTCAGGCTCCATTCTTTGTGCACACTGCCCAATGGAACCTTGGCTCATTTGCTGCTGATGTTTCTTCCTGATCCATATTCCTTGGCCATTTTGCTATTGCGTTTCACTCTCTGGAGTAGTCCCCAAGTTTACCTCAGGCAAAAATGGCTCTTGTGGTGCAGTGGTAGTGATCCTCCCTCTGGACCAGGTGGCCTGGGTTGAAGTCCCACCACCTGCTTCAGAGGTTTATGGTGACATCCCTGAACGAGGAAGGCTAGGGAAATACCTAGCTCAGTCAGACTAGGAGGCTGCACTGTTGCCATTCTCCTGACTCTCACACTGCAGCTAACTGGCCAATCTGGAAAGCAGCCTAGTTATTGCTACTCTTTTTTTTATATATTAACCAGGGTGGCATGGTGGCTCAGTGGTTAGCACTGCTGCCTCACAGCACCAGGGTCCCGGGTTTGATTCCAGCATCGGGTGACTGTCTGTGTGGAGTTTGTACATTCTCCCCGTGTCTGCGTGGGTTTTCTTCGATTGCTTTGGGCTGAAGGGCCTGTTTCCACACTGTAGGGATTCTAATGTGATCTATAATCTAATCTAATATAAGCCACGATTCAGTGTAATCGCCACTTGTGCAACATCCGGTCAAATACTTTTTGAAAATGTAAATACTCTACAACAACTGATTACTGTTTAATTATGCTGCTAGTTACAACATCAATAGTTCAAACAGATTAATCAAAACTCAATTTGTCTTACATAAATCCTCTGAATAACATTATGATTTTCTAAGTGACCTGTTACCTTGTCCTAGACAAATTGATTCTAGTATTTCCTCCATTATTGATGCTAGAGAATTGGCCAACAGTTTCCTGGTTTCCGCTGCCTCCTGTTTTAAATGATGACATTAGATTTGTTTCTTCTACAGAACATAAGAACCAAGTGTAGGCCATTCGGTCCCTCGAGACTGCTCCATTTAATATGACCGTGGCTAATCTTATTTCAGCTTCAACTTCACTTTCTGCTGCTCTCTGTAACCCTTCAACCCATTACTGTTTAAAACTCTCTCTATCTCCTCCTTATATTTACTCTATGTCCTGACATGCAGCGCACTGTGGGAGAGTGAATTTCAGAGATTCATAACCCTTTGAGAGAATGATTTGGAGACCTTCAATATATTATCTGGGCCAACATGACACCAATTGTTAAAGTTCACTTGAGAATGTTACTTTTAAAAATAGTTTTCAATTTACATATGAAAGAACTGAAACCAATATGGTCATTCTAAAAGATGAGAGACTTAACGAACAATCCAGGTCTTTTCCAATATATAATTTCAGTTACCCCGCACTGTAAACTTTTGATATAAATCCTGTGTCTTACAATCTTATACTCCACAAACACCTGTTGAAGAAGCAGCGCTCCGAAAGCTAGTGCTTGCAATTAAGCCTGTTGGACTATAACCTGGTGTTGTGTGATTGTTAACCTTTGAGAGGAGAAAGTAAGGACTGCAGATGCTGGAGATCAGAGCTGGAAATGTGTTGCTGGAAAAGCGCAGCAGGTCAGGCAGCATCCAGGGAACAGGAGAATCGACGTTTCGGGCCTAAGCCCTTCTTCAGGGATCCTGAAGAAGGACTTATGCCCGAAACGTCGATTCTCCTGTTCCCTGGATGCTGCCTGACCTGCTGCGCTTTTCCAGCAACACATTTTCAACCTTTGAGAGAAGTAAGTTCTTATCAGTTCTGTTTTAAATCTGCCATCCCTTATCCTAAAACTATGACCCTTTTTTTTTAGAAACATTCTCTCTGACTCTCCTTTGTCAATCTCCTTTAGCATCTTGCGCACTTCAATTAGATCTCCTCTCACACTTCTGAATTCCAGACAGTAAAGGCCTAAACTGCTCAGTCTCTTATCATAAAACGAACTGCTCATTTCTAGACTTAATTTAGCGAACCTAAACCCTGGAATGTTCTAGAATCTAGGGAGTTCAGAAAGATCAAAACCAACGCATCCACTTTCTCTGGAGCCACGTCTTTTAAAATTCTGTGATGCAGATCTACAGCAGGGCCTTTTCAGTTCCTTTAATTTCACTAATAATATTTCTCACAAATAGTTATATCTAAGTTGTACATTTCCATGAGACCTTTGGTTCTACACTACTTACTGTTTTTTTTTAACAGCCTGTTAATCCAGAAACCCAGGTAATACCCTGGGGACCTGGGTTTGAATCCTGCCATGGCAGTTGCTGGAATTTGAATTTAATAAAAATCTGTATTTAAGAATATAATGATGACCGTGAATCCATTGTCAATTGTCAGAAAATCCCACCTGGATTTCCTTTCGGGAAGGAAACTGCCATCCTTACCTGGTCTGGCCTACATGTGACTCCAGACCCATAGCAATGTGGTTGACTCTTAACTGTCCTCTGGGCAATTAGCCATGGGCAATAAATGCTGGCCTAGCCAGCGACACCCTCATCCCACGAATAAATAAAAAATAATTTAAGACTGATACAAAGTATTTAATTGAATACCTGTGTTTTTTTTTTATCCTGTGTTATCATTTTCCCTGTCTCTTCCTGTAACAGACCCACATTTACATTTGCTGTTATTTAATGCGTGGCTGTAGAAACTTTTGCAATTTGTCTCTTACTAGGTTCTTACCAGTTCTATGCATCCTTTCTTCATTGCTGGATTGTAAATACCTTCCCCATCCTCAGGCTTGACTACTTTTCTTGGTAGGCCTTGAGGCTTCCCCCTTTATTCGAACTGGGACTGGGAGAGCTTCAGTAAGTAAGTCAAAAATAATTAGTGAAGCCAAATGTAGGTCCCTTAAACTCTGAAGTTGGAGAATCAATAATGGAGCAATTAAACAATTAGTTTAGTTCCACCTTCACAGTTGGAGATTGAAAGCATTTCCCAGAAATGCAAGAGAAACATGGGTCTATTGAGAAGGAGGAAATGAAGGAGATTAGTATTACCAAAAACATAGTGCTGGAGAAATTAATGGGACTACAAACTGATAAATCTCCAGGAGCTGATAATCTATATCCCAGGATACTTAAGGTGGTAAACATGGTTAGCACTGCTGCCTCACAGCGCCAGAGACCCGGATTCAATTCCTGCCTCAGGCGACTGACTGTGTGGAGTTTGCACATTCTCTCTGTGTCTGCGTGGGTTTCCTCCCACAGTCCAAAAAAGTGTGCACATTAGGTGAATTGGCCACGCTAAATTGCCCGCAGTGTTAGGTCCAGGGGAATGGGTCAGGTTGGGTGCGCTTTGGCGGGTCGGTGTGGACTTGCTGGGCCGAAGGGCCTGTTTCCACACTGTAAGTAATCAAGAACATGGACATAGTGGTTACACTGTTGGCATCTTCTAAAATTCTGCCTATTCTCGAACAAACCAAGGAGATTGGAGGGTGACATGCCCGCCTTTTTGAAAAAAGTGAGGCGGAATATCAGGAAATACAGACTGGTCAGCCTAACATCTATAATACACCAAGTCCTTGATATCTGTGGGCAATGGGGGGGGGGGAGGGGTTCAGACCTCTAGTGGATAATGCAAAAACACAGAGTTCTATAATAGAAGTTCCATCTGTACCATTTGAATCTTTGGGACTTACCTAGAAAATAAGAAAAGAATTCAGTCTTGGGCTGGCCTCGCAAGTACAGGGGCACGTGGGTAGCAAGTTTGTCTATACCGAGGAGTGAGTGTAAAGGATGTGGTAACAGGATACTTAGAAAATACCAACAGGATTGCACAAGGTCAGCGTGGATTTATGAAATCATGATTATAAACCCACTGGAGTTTTATTGAAAATGTCTCCAGTAGAATAGATGAGGGAGAAGCAATGGATAGGATGTATTTAGATTTTCATGAAGCTTTTTGATAGAGGCTCACATAAGAGGTTTTGGTGCAAAGTTAAAGCACATGGGATTGGGGATGGTAGCCTTGTGAATCGTTTAGTAAACAGGATACGGAGAGTAGGAATAAGAGGTCATTTTTAGAGTTGAAGACGGTGACAAGTGAGATACTGGATGAAGCAGCACTTGTGCCCCAGCTATAGATCAACAATCTGGATGAGGGAATCAAATGTAATATTTCCAAATTTGTTGACAATACAAAACCTCAGTGAAATTGTGAGAAGTGAGGAGAATGTGAAGTGGCTTCAAGTTGAGTGAGTGGGCAAATACATGGGTTAGATATCATAGTGTCCAGAAATGTGCAGGCTAGGTTAGCCATGGGAAATGCAGGGTGGTAGGGTTGTGGGTGGAATGCTCTTAGGAGGATTGGTATGGACCTGATGAGCCGAATGGCCTGTTTCCACTATAGGGATTCTATGAAAGTTCTGTAACGTACAAATGTGTAACGTTATCCACTTCAGTATGTAAAAACAGAAAGAATGCGTTATTTAAATGATGATGGATTAGAAAATGTTGATGTACGAAGGGACCTGGTGTCTGTGTGCACCAGTCACTGACAGTGAGCATGCAGGGGCAACAGGCAGACAGGAACGCACATTACATGAGGGTGTGAGTACGGGAGCAGAGATGTTTTACTGCAGCTGTACAGGGCCCTTGGAGAGACCATGCCTGCAGTATTGTGTGCAGTTTTGGTCTCCTTTCCTGAGAAAGAATATACTTGCCACAGAGAGAGTGCAGTGAAATCTCACCAGGCTGATTCTTGAGATGGCATGTTTGTCGTATTGGGTCAACTGGGCCTGTATTCACTGGAGTTTTGAGGAATGAGGGAATCTGATTGAAACGGATCAAATTCTGTCAGGGCTGGGCAGACTGGAGGTAGCGATGATGTTTCCCTTGTGTAACTAGGGTGGGGGGTGGGGGTGCACTCTCAGGATGCAGAATAGGCTGTTTCAGACTGAGATGTGGAGAAATGTCTCACTCTGAGGGTGGTGAGCCTGTAGAATTCTCACCCACAGCAGGCTGTGAACATCAGGTCACTGAATATGTTTGAGAAAGAAATAGCTAGATTTCTGTAAAAAAACAGGATAGAGGGAGAGTGCGGGAGCACGGCATTGAGATAGAGGATCAGCCATGATCATATTGAATGGTGCAGCAAGCTCGATGGGCTGAATGGACTATTCCTGCTGCTGTCTATGTTTTTCCTAATACCTTTATCTTCTGTTGTTAATCATAGTTGATCACTTTCCCATGAGGTTTTTATCCTTTAAGGGAATCTATATTTGTTGCAAATTATGAATTAATTCATTTAGTTCTCAAGGTTTGTGTAAAGATTTGTAGCTCGGGTGCTGGTTGCCGTGGTTATGGGTATGTTCACTGAGCTGGGAAGTTGATTGCAGACGTTTTGTCCCCTGCCTAGGGCTTTGGAGCCTCCTATGAAGCGTTGCTGTACTGTGTCTTCTGGAATTCAACTGGGACAACACTACGATCACAGGACAGGCTAAACAGAGGACAGCCAGAGAATTCCTAGAAGCATGGCACTCGTCCACGGACGCCACCAACAAACACACTGACCTAGATCCAATATACCGGCCACTACAACAACCAACTGGAACCGGCAACCTGAAGCTGCAAGAATGGAATCACATCAAGACACAGTACAGCAGCACCTCACAGGAGGCTCCAAAGCCCTTAAGATGTCACCTAGACAGGGGACGAAACGTCTGCAAATCAACTTCCCAGTTCTTTTAGTGTCTGCCATTCTTTATCTACTTTGATAGGTATATTGGGAAACTGTGAAAACATGAGACAAATCTGTCTCTACATGGCCTGCTTTGTTTTCAGATGTAAGATTGTAGCCTTGGACTTACCCCAATCACACGCAATGTAAAATTCTGTTTGAATAAGACTAGCATCGCCTTAGAGGCTCCATTACACCAAGTTTAGCCCTTTCTCACTGGCACCTCCACTTGCACACTTTCAAATTGCACACTCCAACGGGCTTCAAAATTATTGTTAAATTACAGCTATGCAAGTGCTGTAAATGATATTAAAGATATATGGCTCAATTATTGTATTGTAACCTGAGATATCCATTTCACATACCCCTGAGGCAGAATCTAAATCTAGGGTTTCTTAAATGTAAAATAGTCACCGATAAATCCAGTACTGAATTCAGAATCAACTCTTTACCCAGGGAGTGCCATACAGCTTGCAGACAGACCCTTTGATCCACTTGACTATGTCAACTAAATTTCCCAAACTAAACTAGTCCCACTTGCCTGCATTTGGCCCATGATGTGGAGCTACTGGTGTTGGATTGGGGTGGACAAGGTCAGAAGTCAGACAACACCAAGTTATAGTCCAACAAGTTTACTCGAAATCACAAGCTTTCACAGCACTGCTCCTTTATCAGGTGAGGTGTGATGAAGAAGCAGCGCTCCAAGTAAACCTGTTGGACTAAACCTGTTGTCTGATTTCTGACCATGTCTCTCTAAACCTTTCCTGTTCACGTACATGTCCAAATGTCTTTTAAATGTTGTAACTGTACCTACATCTACCACTTCCTCTGGAAGGCCGTTGCATACACGACCCACCCTCTGTGTGAAAAGGTTGCCTCTCAGGTCTAATTTAAATCTTTCGCCTCTCACCTTAAAACTATGCCCTCTAGTTTTGAATTCCCCAACCCCAGGGAAAGATCATTACTATTCAGCTTATCAATGTCCCTCATGATTTTGTAAATCTTTATAAGGTTATCCCTCAATCTCCTACGCTCCAATGAAAAGAGTCCCAGCCTCCTCTTACAACATAAACCTTCCAGTCCCGGTAACGTCTTGATAACTCTTTTCTGAACCCTCTGCAATTTAGTAATAACGTTCCAAAAGCAGAGTAACCAGAAATGCACACTGTACTCCACAAGAAACCTCACCAAAATTCTGTACAACCACAACATAACATCCCAACTCCTCTACTCAAAGGCCTGAACAATTAAGCAAGCGTGCTAAATGCCTTCTTAACCACCCCGTCTACACAGCTTTGTCCCTGAACCTCTAGGTCGACTCATGAAAAGCAGAGACACATTTCAGGGGATACTGGATAAATGCAGAGAGAAAGAGAGAGAAATATGTCAATAGGGTGAAAGAGAGTGATTTGGAGTAAGTTACTGTACCCCAGCATAGAGCCAATGGACTGAACAATTGCTTTCTGTGCTGTACACACAATCATACTGTAAGAGGAAGATCTGGTAATTTTACAGAAAGAAGGAAGTTGATCCCTATTTAATTTTAGAATTTCAGAATTGGCAGCAGCAACATTGAATCAGCGCCTGTGACCTATTATTTTAGTGACTGCTTGCGTGACAGACCAGAACTTTCAAAATTCTTGCTAAAAAGAAAGAAGCATGTGCAGGAATCTAATAGCTAACTTTTATCCAACTTCCTCCACTTAGCATTACCAAACAGTTCACAATTGTGGACTACGTTTCACATCCGTGTACAAATCACACCCTGTTTTATAATCGCCACTATCACTTGAGACTGTTGTATCTGTGAGATTTTATTAATTGTTTCTTCTTAACATGATATTCAACTGTTATCTCCCTGTACTTTCTCAAGGCAGTGAACGTTGCTGGGTGTACAAGTGGGAGTTGTCCTTCATGGGTTTCTGGAGAGCAAGAGCCAGTAACTATTTGACCATAGTGGGCATCACAGCTGAGCTCAAACAAGTCAAGGAATTGCAGATGCTGGAAATCTGAAACAATGACAGAGAATGTTGGAGAAACTCAGCAGGGGTCGTAGCATCTGTGGAAAGAGAGAGAGGCACAGTTAACATTTCAAGCCCAGAATTCTTGAAACATTAACTCTGTCCCTCTCTCCTGCCAGACCTGTTGAGTTTCTCCAGCATTCTCTGTCTTTGTTTCAGATTTCCAGCATTCACAGGATTTTGCTTTTATTCCACTGCATCTATTGGAATTTAGATAAAGGAGAGGTGATCTGATCAAACCGATAACGTTCAGAAGGGACTGGACAGGATGGAGTCTGAGAGGATGTTCCCCCCTTGTGGGGAAGATCTGAAATCAGAAACATCATTTAAAAAGGAATATCACCTTTAGGATGGAGATGAGGAGGAATTTCTTCTCTTGAGAACGTCGTTAGGCTTTGGGATACTCTTTTACAGAGACCAGCAAAGGCTGGATCATTGAATATATCCGAGGCTGAGTCAGACAGAGTTTGGATTGAGGAGAGAGTTGATGGTTAACCCCATGTTATCAGGCGGGAACATGGAGTTAAAGCCCCAACCAGATCTTGTAGAATGGCCGAGCAGGATCGATGGGCCGAAGGACCTGTTCCTGCTCTAATGCCTTTGATATATGTTGCAGGTTTGAACCCCACCCGGTCCTAGTTGACGGAAACTGGGGCTCCATCTCAAAATTCTGGGCTGGCATATCATGGGATCCTCACCTCCAATGACTGGAGAGCACCTCCTCGCTGCCATTATGGGATCCTGCTGTATCAGACTCAAGTCAGGGCCTATCCTCCATTCCCTGACTCCCCCACTAATGCCCCCGCACCCAACAGTGCTGATGAACACACTGCTCCTCCACCTGAGAATCCTCTCACTGTCTCCCACTGTTCTGCATTAGACCAAAGAGGCTGTCCATGCTCAGAAAACCAAAACGCATGAGCTTTCAGTTTGAGATTGCTCTTAAATGTCATTTCTCAGGGTTTTCGATGATAAACCAGATTTAGAGTGTATTCAGGTCAATGAACAAGCCTTAAGATCGCCTACATCCACCTCTGTAACATTTCCCCACTCTGTCCTTGCCACAACTTGCATACCGGCCCTTTTTCCTATCTCGTCTACTCCAATGCCCACCTGACAGGTCTTCCATCTTCCATCCTTGTCAGACGTCAGTGTATCTAAAGTTCAGCTGTTTGTTCATAATCCACACCATTTCCCACTTGCCCGTGATCTCTGCACTTGTCTGTTTCCAGTGTCTCATTATTAAAAGGCTGATTCTTGTCTTCCAATCTCCCCATGGCCTTGCCACGCCCTACCTTTTGCCTCTCTGGTACCATGATCCTCCAGGAGCTGTGCATTTCCCTAATTCTGGCCTGGAATAGCCTTGGTGTTAATCACTGTGTCATTGTGGGGCTGTGCACAATGGCTCACAAGGTGGCACAGTGGCTCAGTGGTTAGCACTGCTGCCTCACAGCACCAGGGACACAGGTTCGATTCCAGCCTCAGGCGACTGTCTGTGTGGAGTTTGCACATTCTCTCTGTGTCTGTGTGGGTTTCCTCTGGGTGCTGCAGTTTCCTCCCACAGTCCAAAGATGTGGAGGTGAGATGGATTGGCCATGGGAAATGCAGGAATGGGGTGGATCTGGGTGGGATGCTCCTTGGAGTGTTGTTGTGGGCATGATTTCCTGCTTCCACACTGTAGTGATCCCATGATTCCAGTTGTGCCGGCAGCTTCTTGAGCTCTTAAGTTCTGGACTTCTCTCCCAACACCTCCCTCTTTCCCTATCCTCCTTAAAACCTACTTCTTTGCCCAGGCTTCTTTACTTTTTCCTAATCAGCCTGTTCAGAGATGTTATTGCACACCTATGGGGCAGGTGGGGCTTGAATATGAGCCTCCTGATCCAGAGGTAGGGACACTACCACTGCAGTACAAGCCACTGTTGGAATATTGCGTGCAATTCTGGTCTCCTTCCTATCAGAAAGATGTTGTGAAACTTGAAAGGATGTTGCCAGGGTTGGAGGGTTTGAGCTATAGGGAGAGGCTGAACAGGCTGGGGCTTTTCACGCAGAGGGTGGTACGTGTATGGAATGAGCTGCCAGAGGATGTGGTGGAGGCTGGTACAATTGCAACATTTAAGAGGCATTTGGATGGGTATATGAATAGGAAGAGTTTGGACGGATATGGGCTGGGTGCTGGCAGGTAGGACTAGATTGGATTGGGATATCTGGTTGGCATGGATGTGTTGGACTGAAGGGTCTGTTTCCGCGCTGTACATCTCTATGACTCTGTGACTATATAAGTGCCCAAGTATTGCTCACCTCTTGTGGATTGGTGTTAATTCTTTTTGATTTGGCCCTTGGGATCTTGCACCTCATTGCAGGTACTATAGAAATGTGAATTGTTGTTGTAATATGCAGGGTGTGTGTGATAGAGGGGGAAAGAGAAAGGACAGCCAGAACAAATGGTAAATCTATTGTGCAGTCAGGAGTCCGAGAGAGTCCTAAAAATGAGTTGGTTTGTAATGTGAAAGTTTAGATGTCAAGTTAAATATTGTGTCCAGTATTAGCAGCATGAGATTGACCTCATGAAAACTGTCTTACGTCAGCAAGTTGTTACTAGGATTTCTTTGATTTAGCATTTATTACGACTGGTCTTTCATAGATTCGGTTTCCTGAGTCACATTGCAGAATACAGCTTTTAGGACCTGCTCTGGACACAGATCATTATCAGCCAGGTCCTGAAAGGTCTGTATTAGTTGGGAGAAGTTCTGAATGTCCAGATTCAGTGACTAGGACCTAATCACGAACACATTTATTGCCAAATTACGGATTAAAATACTTGCCATTGATTAGCCGTCTCAATCCCCTGTTTGTAACAATCCCATCAATACAGCAGAGGCCACTCAGTTTATTGCATTACTGCTTACCCCTTGAGATCAACTGCAAATTCCACTCTTTCTTCATAGCCCTTTATCAACCCCAATCTTATCCCACTGCTCCAGACTCTCCCATAGCCCTGTATCAACCCCAATCTAATCCCACTCCTCCGATCTCTCCCATAGCCCTGTATCAACCCCAATCTTATCCCACTGCTCCAATCTCTCCCCTTAGACCTGTATCAATCATAAACTAATCCAACTGCCCTGCTCTCCCTACAGCCCATTTCAATTTCCAAACTAATCCCGCTGCCCTGCTGTTTCCCTTTAGCCCTGTATTAATCCCAAACTAATCCTACTGCCCCACGTTCTCTCATAAGCCTGTGTCAATTCCAATCTAATCCTTGCTCTCTCCTGTCTGTATCTTTCCCTGCTTTAAATGCATATCCCATTTTCCCTTCAAGGACGTTACTTCTGGCTCAACCACTCGTTGCACTTTGATAGACTCCAATAACTCTCTGTGTAAAGTAATTACTCTTTAGCTGTCTGCTCCTTCTGAGAGTGGCCATTTCACATCCATTAACTTCTCCTTCCTGAGCTCCTCATCCTGAACCCAAACCAGGAAGGAAAGTATATTATCGATCGATGCAATTGAAACTGTTCTCAAGTTTCCACAAGTTACCCCAAAATAAGAATCCCTGTTTCCAGTACTGCGCTGTGAAGCTGCAAGTTAATGTGTTGGAAGCAATTCAGAGAAGCTTTATTAGGTTAATCTCTGGAATAAATGGATTGCCTGATGAGGAAAGGTGAGACAGGCTGGGCCCTATTTCCTCTGGTTTTTAGAAGAGTTAGAGGTGACTTAATCTCAGATCCTGAGAGGAATTGACTGTGTGGATGTGGAAAGGATGTTTCCTCTTGTGGAGAATCTAGGACTAGGGCTCAATGTTTAAAAATAAGGGAGCGTCCATTTAACACAGACAGGAGGAAACATTTATTTCTCTCAGAGAGTTGTGAGTCTTTGGAATTTCCTTCCTCATATGGCAGGGGATACAAACTCTAAATATTTTGAAGGCTGAGGGAGATAGCTCCTTGATGACCAAGGGGATGAAAGATTATCGGGGTTACGCAGGAATGTAGAATGAGGTTAAAACTAGGCCAGGCACGATCTTATTGAATGGGGCAGCAGGATTGAAGGGCCGAGTGGCCTATTCCTCTTCCTTGATATTCATAAACTAGATGGAAGGCCCCTCAATGGTGCAAATCAGCCAATTCGCTGCCTGTTTTTGTGCAGTTGGAAGTCACTTTTGGATAAAATATTGTACGGCGACCAAAGATAGATGCAAGATTCACGCCAAAAACACAGAGAAAGCACTGAACATTCTTTGTAAATTTGCTCAGGAATACAGCAGCCACATTGTGACAGTCTGTTCACACTCAGAATGAGACATACTGATATTTCTCAGCAATGCCATGCATTGCTTATTAACTCCGGATACAAGGGCTAGCTGAACTTTTTAAAATATTTGTTCATGATGTGGGAGTAGTCCTAATTTCCAGCGCCAATTTTGATAATGCTCCAATTAAGAGGCTTGGAATATGTCACAATGTTAAAGATGTTTTACCATAATATTTTGGGGTCTGTGAGTTCATCTCTGACCAAGGCAGATGGTTCAATTTGAAAATAGCAAATTTTGGAATTTAGAAAGTTGTTGTTGTTGTTGAAAAAGGATCTGGTTCACTTTCTTTAAAGAAGGAACTCTACCATCCTTATCTGACCTGGCCAACATGTATAGGAGGTAAAAACAATGACTGCAGATGCTGGAAACCAGATTCTGGATTAGTGGTGCTGGAAGAGCACAGCAGTTCAGGCAGCATCCGAGGACAGGCAAAATCCGAGGACAGGCAAAATCGACGTTTCGGGCAAAAGCCCTTCATCAGGAATAAAAGCTTTTATTCCTGATGAAGGGCTTTTGCCTGAAACGTCGATTTTGCCTGTCCTCGGATTTTGCCTGTCCTCGGATGCTGCCTGAACTGCTGTGCTCTTCCAGCACCACTAATCCAGAACATGTATAGGAGTTGAGAAGTCATGATGTGGCTGCACAGGGCTTTGGTGAAGCCACTTTTAGAATACTGTGTACAGTTCTGGTCACCCTTCTATAGGAAGGATGTTGCTAAACTTGAGAGGGTTCAGAAAAGATTTACAAGGATGTTGCCAGGGTTGGAGGGTTTGAGCTATAGGGAGAGGCTGAACAGGCTGGGGGTGTTTTCCCTGGAGCATCAGAGTCTGATAGAGGTTTATAAAATCATGAGGGGCATGGATAGGTTAAATAGACAAGTTCTTTTTCCTCGGGTGGGGAGTCCAAAACTAGAGGGCATAGGTTTAAGGTGAGAGGGGAAAGATTTGAAAGGGACCTGAGGGGGAACATTTTCACACAGGCAGCAGTGCGTGACCCTCCGACAGTGTGGCGCGCCCTCAGCACTGACCCTCTGACAGTGCGGCGCGCACTCAGCACTGACCCTCCGACCGTGTGGCGCGCCCTCAGCACTGACCCTCTGACAGTGCGGCGCGCACTCAGCACTGACCCTCCGACCGTGTGGCGTGCCCTCAGCACTGACCCTCTGACAGTGCGGCGTGCACTCAGCACTGACCCTCTGACAGTGTGGCGCGCACTCAGCACTGACCCTCTGACAGTGCGGTGTGCCCTCAGCACTAACCCTCTGACAGTGCGGTGTGCACTCAGCACTGACCCTCTGACAGTGCGGCGTGCACTCAGCACTGACCCTCTGACAGTGCGGCGTGCCCTCAGCACTGACCCTCCGACAGTGCGGCATGCACTCAGCACTGACCCTCTGACAGTGCGGTGCACACTCAGCACTGACCCTCCGACAGTGCGGCGTGCCCTCAGCACTGACCCTCCGACAGTGCGGCGTGCCCTCAGCACTGACCCTCTGACAGTGCGGCGTGCCCTCAGCACTGACCCTCTGACAGTGCGGTGTGCCCTCAGCACTGACCCTCCGACAGTGCGGCGCGCACTCAGCACTGACCCTCCGACAGTGCGGCGTGCCCTCAGCACTGACCCTCTGACAGTGCGCCGCGCACTCAGCACTGACCCTCCGTCAGAACTAAACCGATTCAAAAGAAGAATCATAACAGACTCAAGCAGTGGATCTTGTTTCTCCAATTCTGCCAGGCCTGCTGAGTTTCTGCAGGGCTTTCCGTTTTTTTTAAATTTCAGATTTTCTGCATCTGCAGGATTTCACTTTTATTCTTTCGGTCCTTTGTTGCTTGTGGGAGCTTGCTGTGCTCAAAGTTTACTGCAATCTTCTGCCCATCGGCCAGCAGCATGATCAGGGTGTGTCAGCATTTACCAGGCGTTTTGCTGCTCTTGTGGTTACATGCTGAGGAGTAAAATGATTACTTTCAGAGGCGATGGAGTGATATTGGTTTGCACTGTGGAGATTGGTGCATTTAACAGAAGCTGCAACGCATTCTCAGTTTTGCATTTTAGTCTGAGAGAATCCAAGTTTCTCATACAAGAGGGCCACAGACTGTTCAGAGAGAGAGGGGGGAGTGCCTGTAGTACAGAGTGTTAGCTGCCTCAAAATGTCGATGTCAGATTACAGTATTCTGTCTCTGAAGAGCTGAAGCCCGGACAATCTAATCAGGCTTTGAAAAGTTTTAAGTAGTGCAAACAAGAAAGAATAATGCAGGAAAAGCAGGCAGGACCCTCATCCTATCCTGCCCTTACAATGCGATCGGGGCTGAACTGTGTCCTAATCCAAACAATGATTATCTGTCCCTGGACTGGCAATCCTATCAAGACAGCCTACAGCACTATCAGGAAGCCCCAAAGCACCACTATACCTGATACAGATTTTTTTTTTTAAAGTGTGGACACCATTGACATTTAAGATACTGAAAAGGCACACAGCAAAATCCCACGGGTTAACTATTGGTTGGGAAGAGTCCAGGTATTAAACATTTCTAGTCACTTTTATTCCAGTGCACACAACACAAACCCCAATTCTACTGATTAATTGTATAATATGAGTATTAGTGAGTTTTGAGAAGATTTGTAGCTCAGTTTGAGGTTTTGGTTGTAGGTTTGCTCGATGATGTGGAAGGTTCACTTCCAAACGTTTCATTACCCTAATAGGTAACATCTTAAGTGGACCTCAGGCGAAGTATGAATAGAAAATAGGAATTTTCAGCATTGCTTCACCTGAGGTCCACTGAAGATGTTACCTAGTAAGGTAACGAAACATCTGGAAATGAACCTTTCAGCTCAGCGAGCAAACCACATCCATTATGAGTATATTATATCTATTCATGTAAATATAAAACCAATGAAGTTGTTGCTTAATTCTAAATGCACCATTTCCTAACAAGTTTTGAGAAGATTTGTAACTCAGGTTGAAGTTCTGGATGTAATTTCTTGTTCTTTTTCTCAGGGGGTGGTAAATGGGATCCAAGTCAATGTGTTTGTTGATAGAGTCCCTCTTGGAGTGCCATGCTTCTAGGAATTCTCGTGCGTGTTTCTGTTTGGCTTGTCCTAGAATAGATGTGTTGTCCCAATCCCAGTCCCAGACCCAGATGAGAATTCCTAGAAGCATGGCATTCCAATTGGAACTCTACCAACAAACACATTGACTTGAATCCCATTTATCACTGCCTGAGAAAAAGAACAGGAAATGGCGTCACCACTGAAATGACATCATTACAGGAAATGACTTCACCAACCCAAGGAAACCTAAACACGTAAATAAAAAGTGGGCCATACCACCAGTGATTCACCGGAGGCTCACTGATGATGTTACCTTGTCTGGTGATGAAACGTCTGAAAACAAACCTTCCAGCTCAGCGAGCAAAACTACATCCAGCACCATTTCTTGTTCTGCAGTTCCAGTCAGACCTGGGTATCCCAGCTTCACTTTACCCAATAAGAAAATACACCACGTGGTGATGAAGAGAGCATGTCTCTTTAGCTACATTTGTCAAACGATAAAAACACATCCAGAACCAGTGAGAACTAATACCCCTGCTCTCCAGTAATATTGTGTCACTTCTACACCTATCTGAGAAAACAGAGCATCAGTTAAAAGACAGCAACTCCAACAATGTGGCACTACCTCAGCATTGACCCTCCGACAGTGCAGCACTCCCTCAGCACTGACCCTCCGACAGTGCAGCACTCCCTCAGCACTGACCCTCCGACAGTGCAGCACTCCCTCAGCACTGACCCTCTGACAGTGCAGCACTCACTCAGCACTGACCCATGGCAGTGCTGACAGTGCGGCACTCCCTCAGCACTGACCCTCCGACAGTGCAGCACTCACTCAGCACTGACCCATGGCAGTGCTGACCCTCCGACAGTGCAGCACTCCCTCAGCACTGACCCTCCGACAATGCGGCACTCCCTCAGCACTGACCCTGCGACAGTGCGGCACTCCCTCAGCACTGACCCTCCGACAGTGTGGCACTCCCTCAGCACTGACCTATGGCAGTGCTGACCCTCCGACAGTGCGGCACTCCCTCAGCACTGACTGTCCGACAGTGCGGGACTTCCTCAGAGTACTGACTGAGGGAGTGAAGCAGTGTTAGGCTATCAACTTTCAAATTGCAATGTATTAAACAAAGCGCCCAATCTATCCCGTCAGTGCATTACTATCTAACCCCGTGCTGTCCCTCTCCTGGGTGAGTTTGACAGGGACAGTGTAGAGAGAGCTTTACTCAGTATCTAAACCCATGCTGTCCCTGACATGCAGTGGATTTTTCCTTATTTGTGTTGATCCCGTGGACCAGGGCAGTATTTGTTGCCTATTTCTGAGTTCACCTTGAACCAAGTGTCTTGCTTGGGCCATTTCAGAGGGCAGGTAAGAGTTAACCCCATTGCTTTGAGTCTGGAGTCACATGTAGGCCAGATTGGGTCAGGATGGCAGATTTCCTTTTCTCAAGCACATTAGTGACCCAGATGAACTATTATAAAAATTGATGGTAGTTTTGTGGTCACTCTTAATGAGATTATTCCCAATTTGTTTCTCAATTGAATTTAAATTTCCATGGAGGAATTTGACCCCATTAGCTTGCGTTGTCAAGACGACGAGCTGAGTGATGTACCTGCTGCCCCACTATCGTCCCTTAAATTTGATGGGGACTGTACAGAGTCAGATTTAACTCAAGAAACAGGAACAAGAGTAGGCCATTTGGCCCATCGAGCCTGGTCCACCATTCAATAACACCTTGGCTGATCTTTTCATTGACTCAACTTCACTTACCCATTACTCATGGGGAAATGTAGAGTAATAAGGGAATGGGTTGGGTTACTCTTTAGATGGTCGGTGTGGACATGTTTTCACACTGTGGAAATCTAGATAAATTCCGTAGGGAGAAAAATAATTAACTGGATATTAGAGGTCCCTTTGATTAAGCTGTGGTATATTTCTGGTCCATTTCCAGTGAAATGTCAAATAGAAGTGTGTGACTGAGCAATGTCTAGATAAGCAGCTGTTCAGCGCTATCAGGCATATTTTACATGGGTTCTTTTAACAGTTTGATATGAGACTGTGAGGCCTGGTTGCGTTACAGTTGAATGTGTTAAAAGGTTGGTATCCTGCTGTAGGGTATGCTGCTGGTTTTCTGAGCTGGGATGGGCAGGCTGATTTGACACATCTAAACCCACCCCTGAGGAATGGAGTAGTCAAGCTGAGGAGTGACAAGAGAGAGTCTGACCTGGAGAGAGTTGTGTGTTTGGGCTATCTGACTGTCTGAACTGACTGCCTCTTGAATTGTCCCAGTATATATTGCCTTCCCATTGGCAGGGAGGGTGGTGGCTGTGTAGTGGTTATGTCACTGGGCTAACAATGCAGAACACCAGGCTAATGCTCTTGAGAGCATGGGTTCAAATCCCACCGTGACCAATGGTTAAATTTGAATTTAATCAAAATCTTAAATTTTAAGAAAAGTAACCTAATGTCATTGGTTTTGTTCAAATCCCATGCAGTTCACAAGGGAAGGAAATCTGCCTTCCTTACCTGGTCTGATCTACATGTGACTCCAAACCCACAGCAATATGATAAATACTGGCCTCACCATCCCATGAATAAATTCTACTAAAAAGTGTTCAGTGTGTGAAGTCACTATCCCCTCTGTAGATTACTATAAAGTTTCTGGTCTCTAATAGTGTGGCTCTGGGTATTTCACTATCACACAGCTACAGAGGGAGAATTCAGCCAGGGTTCCCACTCCCATTGCCACCCACTGTCTGTCAATTCCACTTACTTGTTATAGATGTCAACAGCATAGACAAAGGCCCTTCGGCCCATTGACTCTCTTTAGTGGTGGATTCCACCAGGAACATTATGAAACTGAATCCAAGAATGCAGCTAATTTGTGGGTTGACAGTGACTAAAGTAAGCCTGGAAGTTGATGATTGAAACATAAAAACATAGAAAATACAAGCAGGAGGAGGCCATTCAGCCCTTCAAGCCTGCTCCACAATTCAGTACGATCATGGCTGATCATCCAACTCTGTCCCCTGTTCCTGCTTTCTCTCCGTACCCTTTGACCCCTTTAGACCTAAGATCTATATCTAACTCCTTCTTGAAAACATTCAATGTTTTGGCCTCAACTGCTTTCTGTGGCAGAGAATTCCACAGGCTCCCCACTCTCTGGGGGAAGACATTTCTCCTCATTTCAGTCCCAATGGCCTCCCCCCGTATCTTCAGACTGTGACTCC
This sequence comes from Chiloscyllium plagiosum, assembly GCF_004010195.1. NCBI lineage: Eukaryota > Metazoa > Chordata > Chondrichthyes > Orectolobiformes > Hemiscylliidae > Chiloscyllium > Chiloscyllium plagiosum. The sequence continues at coordinate 1,830,460 of NC_057748.1, forward strand.
CCTGGTTCTGGACTCGCAGGTCATCAGGAACATTCTTCTTGAATTGACAAATAGTCTTTCACATCCTTCAGAGAATCTTTGACCCCTGTTGAGTTTAACTGAGAGTTGGCTCAGTTCTTCATTGCGGCCTGTTACCATCTCAGGGGTGGAGTGGGGTGGGATAGACTTTCTGCCCCAGGTTCTCCCATGAGGGAGGGAAAAGGAAGATTGTGACGATTGAGAGGTAATATAGCACGCCACATTCTCAAGCACATACACAGACAGACACTCACACAGACACGTGCATACACACACTCATACAGACACACACATACACACACTCATACAGACAGACACACACTCACACGGACATACACACACTGTCTGGATGCAATAGCAGCAGCTCTGCTTGTCAAAGATCGAGCTGATGATAAGGGAGAGTGTGATACCAGCGTGTGTGTGCTCTATCAGATGGTGTCAGGAAGCAGAGACTGTGAGGGAGACAAGTGCAGGGGTTTGGGTGAAGGCAGCTTAGCACTGGCTGTGGTCTAGGGCTACACAGGTGCACTGTCGATAATCCTGCACCAGACGATTCTGAGAAAATTCTCGGGCTAGAGCTGCCTGTTCAGAGATAAAACTCTGCAAGAAGCTGCACATTCAAGCCTTTGAAGAATCATATTGCAAGTGAGGCCATTCAGCCTGTGGTGCCTCTACTGACTCTTTGCAACCCCATACCCAAAGCCCTGCATCCTCCCCTTCCCCCGAAAACTCTTTTCTTTAAAGTTCCAACTGAATATTCTTCCATTCTCCTTTCAGGCAGTGTGTTCCAGGTCACAGTAACTCACTATGATCTTGCTTTTTTTTCCCTCAAAGGTGACTGGAACAGAAACATTTCTCTCCAGTGAGTAGTTTTGGGTCTGAGATGTTCTGTTGTGAGGGCAAGTTACACTGAGACTTTCAAAAGGAACTTGGATAAAGAGGGAAAAAGAATCCAAGTCCATGAAGAAATGGTGGGGGAGTGCAGGGAGATTGATTGTTCTGACAGAGAGCTTGTATGAACTGGGCAAGCATGGTGGCTCAGTGGTTAGCACTGCTGCCTCACAGCTCCAGGTTCGATTCCAACCTTAGGCGACTGTCTGTGTGGAGTTTGCACATTTTCCCCGTGTCTGCGTGGGGTTCCTATGGGTGCTCTGGTTTCTTCCCACAGTCCAAAGATGTGCAGGTTATGTTGGGTTGGCCGTGGAAAATGCAGAGTTCTAGGGTAGGGGAGTGGGTCTGGATGGGATGCTCTTTGGAGAGTTGCTGTGACTCGGGCTGAATGGCCTCCTCAAGTGCTGTAACCATTCTGCATTTCAATGAGTCGGAATGATCTGGAACCTTCTGTCTGTGAGGGAGGTGGAAGTGGCGATAACCAATGTTCCCTCTCATTTAGTTTTAATTGTGCACTGTGTGTGTGAGATAGAGAGAGAGAGACCCTCAATTGTCTGTATATACTTATACCTGAGAGGAACATTGGTAGTGATTGTAATAAATAATTTTAAAAAGAATTTTGATGGCCACTTGAGGAAAATAAACTTTCAGCATGACAGAGATGGAGCGAGGGAAGGAGTGGGACTGACTGGAATGCAGCACTGACTCGATGGGCTCAATGGCCTCTATCTATGGTGGTGTAACCACTCCGCAATGCTATTCTATGTCAGATCTAGTTCTCTTGCCAATGACCTTAAAATTGTGTGTTCTTGTGGAAGTGACTCTTTTAGGATGGAGCCAATCAGAAGTTTCTGGGGTGCAGTCCCATGATGCAGTTGGGGTTCTCCTCATTGGTGTTGGACTCCCTCCCCTACCCCAGCCAAAAACCCCACCCGTTACCTGATCACTTGTTGTGTAAATGTTAGTAACAATAGTTTCTCCAGCAATTTTTGCTTTTAGTCCAGATTCCTAGTTTACACTCAACCTCATGTTGAGGGAACTGACCAGGGACATTGAAATAACTCCACAGAGGCTGGTATCCTATCACCAAGTCACCCTTTATTTATATGCACATGCTACATGGACTCTGACCAGATAGCTTAGAGCTATTCCTTCAAGTGAGGAGACTATCTGACCCTCCTGTTTATATCTGTCAGCCAGGGCTCCCTGATTGGCCCCAGGTTAACAGCCCCAATCAGGGAACTCATACTCAACAAAATCCACTTGGCCCTCATTCCAGTCACTACAGACACTCTACACAAATCCCCAGAAGGAAATATCATTTGGCACCCCCCAATAATGGAGTCTGCTCACATTTACCAGGTCTTTACCGGCAATTACTGGAGGAACAGAAATTCATACCAGAACAGCTTTGGACCTGAAATACTAAGTGCCCCAGCCATCACTGACTGTGTCTTACCGCTGGCTGCTACAGGCTTACCCCAAAGAAATGAAACTAAGTGGACCGTCTGGCTGTACTGCAGCTCACCAACATCTTCGCAAGGGGCTAATCCAGATTGATAATAAATTAGCACGTTTTGAGAAGATTTGTAACTCAGACTGAGGTTCTGGATGTAGGTTTACTCGCTGAGCTGGAAGGTTCATTTCCAGCTGAGCGGGCAAACCTACATCCATGGATAATAAATGCTGGCCCAGCCAATGATGCCCACGTCCTGTGACTGAATTTTTAAAAACCCAAGTTAAAAATAAAGGTTCATTTGCTTCACCCTCTCCCATTCTACTGGCCCCATGATCCAATGATAAGGAAGTTATTAACAAAACCCTGGTGATCAATTTCTATAAATCAATCTATGACAGATTCAGACATGAGGGGATCTCTCCCCCCTCACCCACTCCCAACCTCAAGATCCATCAGCCTCTTCCTCCTGAGCTGCATTCACCAAAACCTCACGTCTTAACTCATTCCGATATTGGATCCGAAAAGTGTTCTTTGTCTCTGAAGAAGATGCCTCTTACTCATGTTTGATTAGATTAGATTAGATTACAGTGTGGAAACAGGCCCTTCGGCCCAACAAGTCCACACCGATCCGCCGAAGCGAAACCCACCCATACATTTACCCCTTACCTAACACTACGGGCAATTTAGCATGGCCAATTCACCTGACCCTGCACATCTTTGGACTGTGGGAGGAAACCGGAGCACCGGGAGGAAACCCACGCAGACACGGGGAGAACATGCAAACTCCACACAGTCAGACGCCTGAGGTGGGAATTGAACCCGGGTCTCTGGCGCTGTGAGGCAGCAGTGCTAACTGCTGTGCCACCGTGCCGCCCGTATGAATGAATTGATGTTTGTTACTGCACCATTTGCCTGGATATTCTTTATATACCTTTTTAAAAATGTTTTTATTGAAAAAAATTTCTTTACAAAATTATAAAATTACAAAAATATGAAAATATAACATTATAACAACAATAAACAATAAACCAGCTACTATACTACTCTACAAAAGAACTCACAACTACACTCATTACACATTAATAGATAAATGAATAAATAAATTGCGTAACAAGACCTCAGCTCTCAATCTTCGAGAGCATCAATTATTAAACCCATATTTGCTCGAAATTCTTCCTCCCAGGATATTAGGTTTTATATACTTTTAATAATATTATTTCCTTAGGTTAGTCACTCACCTCCAGAAAAGTTATTTCTGCAGCACAGATGGAGTTTGAATTGACCCATTTCAGGTTTTGGCAGGGAGAGAGAATCGGCTTGTCACCGGTAGCATTATCCAGTCCCTTCAGAACCCGAAAAGTAATCCACGTTTCACTCTCATCCTTCACTTGTTCTGAACCCTGCATATTTCACTCTTCCCAGGTACTGAGCACTGAAGATGACTGGTACAAGGCCGAACTACATGGGCATGAGGGCTTTGTGCCAAAGAACTACATTGACATCAATGTACCCAGGTAGGTGCCAGCAATATAAGGCAGACTGACACTACCATGGTGTGCAGTGAACCGCATATTCCAAAACCAACTCAATAATCTCAGTTTCAAATAGAATGAAAGCAGACTGTGCAAGTCCCAATTAATAGCAGTTTCTGGATAAGTTATAGAGAATACCAACTTCAGGTCACAAAGTAGAGAATAGCAGCCCATGTGAATATTATAGAGAACAGCAGTCCCTGTGGATATTATAGCAAATATCTATCACTGTGGATATTATAGAGAATAGCAGCCCCTGTGCACATTATAGAGAATAGCAGCCCTTATGTATCATAGAGAATAGCAGCTTCTGTGGATATTATCGAGAACAGCAGTCCCTGTGGATATTATAGAGAATAGCAGCCCTTATGTATCATAGAGAATAGCAGCTTCTGTGGATATTATCGAGAACAGCAGTCACTGTGGATATTATAGAGAATAGCAGCCCCTGTGCATATTATAGAGAATAGCAGTCCCTGTGCACATTATAGAGAATAGCAGTCCCTGTGTATCATAGAGAATAGCGCTGAAAATGTGTTGCTGGAAAAGCGCAGCAGGTCAGGCAGCATCCAGGGAACAGGAGAATCGACGTTTCGGGCATAAGCCCTTCTTCAGGCTTATGCCCGAAACGTCGATTCTCCTGTTCCCTGGATGCTGCCTGACCTGCTGCGCTTTTCCAGCAACACATTTTCAGCTCTGATTTCCAGCATCTGCAGACCTCACTTTCTTATCATCGAGAATAGCAGCTTCTGTGAATATTATCGATAGCAGCCTCTGTGTATATTATAGAGAATAGCAGCCTCTGTGTATATTATAGAGAATAGCAGTCCCTGTGTGTATTATAGAGAATAGCAGTCCCTGTGAATATTATCGAGAATACCAGTCCCTGTGTGTATTATAGAGAATAGCAGCCCCTGTGTGTATTATAGAGAATAGCAGTCCCTGTCTATATTATAGAGAATAGCAGTCCCTGTGTGTATTATAGAGAATAGCAGTCCCTGTGTATATTATAGAGAATAGCAGCCCCTGTGTATATTATAGAGAATAGCAGCCCCTGTGTATATTATATAGAATAGCAGCCCCCGTATATTATAGAGAATAGCAGCCCCTGTGTAAATTATAGAGAATAGCAGACCCTGTGTATATTATAGAGAATAGCAGCCTGTGCATATTATAGAGAATAGCAGCCCTTGTGTATATTATAGAGGATAGCAGCCTCTGTGGATATTATCGAGAATAGCAGTCCCTGTGGATATTATAGAGAATAGCAGTCCCTGTGGATATTATCGAGAATAGCAGCCTGTGTATATTATAGAGGACAGCAGCCTCTGTGGATATTATCGAGAATAGCAGTCCCTGTGTATATTATAGAGAATAGCAGTCACCGTATATATTTTAGAGACTAGCAGCCCCTATGTATATTGTAGAGAATAGCAGCCCCTATGTATATTGTAGAGAATAGCAGCCCCTATGTATATTGTAGAGAATAGCAATCTCTGTGTATATTATTGAGAATAGCAGCCCCTGTGTATGTTATGGAGAGTAGTAGACCCTGTGTGTATTATAAAGAATAGCACAGGGAGTATCTGACCCTATGCACACCACAGGGAGTATCTGACCCTGTGTACACCACAGGGAGTATCTGCCCCGTGTACACCACAGGGAGTATCTGCCCCTTTATATACCACTGGGAATATCCGCCTCTGTGTACACCACAGGGAGTATCTGCCCCTGTGTACTCCACAGGGAGTATCTGGCCCTTTGTATACCACAGGGAGTATCTGCCCCTGTGTACACCACAGGGAGTACCTGCCCCTGTGTACACCGCAGGGAGTATTTGCCCCTGTGTACACCATAGGGAGTATCAGCCCCTGTGGACACCACAGGGAGTATCCGCCCCTTTGTACACCACAGGGAGTATCTGCCTCTGTGTACACCATAGGGAGTATCCACCCCTTTGTGCACCACAGGGTGTATCTGCCTCTGCGTACACCACAGGGAGTATCTGCCCCTGTGTACACCATAGGGAGTATCCGCCCCTTTGTACACCACAGGGAGTATCTGCCTCTGTGTACACCATAGGGAGTATCCACCCCTTTGTGCACCACAGGGTGTATCTGCCTCTGCGTACACCACAGGGAGTATCTGCCCCTGTGTACACGATAGGGAGTATCTGCCCCTGTGTACACGATAGGGAGTATCTGCCCCTGTGTACACGATAGGGAGTATCTGCCCCTGTGTACACGATAGGGAGTATCTGCCCCTGTGTACACGATAGGGAGTATCTGCCCCTGTGTACACGATAGGGAGTATCTGCCCCTGTGTACACGATAGGGAGTATCTGCCCCTGTGTACACGATAGGGAGTATCTGCCCCTGTGTACACGATAGGGAGTATCTGCCCCTGTGTACACGATAGGGAGTATCTGCCCCTGTGTACACGATAGGGAGTATCTGCCCCTGTGTACACGATAGGGAGTATCTGCCCCTGTGTACACGATAGGGAGTATCTGCCCCTGTGTACACGATAGGGAGTATCTGCCCCTGTGTACACGATAGGGAGTATCTGCCCCTGTGTACACGATAGGGAGTATCTGCCCCTGTGTACACGATAGGGAGTATCTGCCCCTGTGTACACGATAGGGAGTATCTGCCCCTGTGTACACGATAGGGAGTATCTGCCCCTGTGTACACGATAGGGAGTATCTGCCCCTGTGTACACGATAGGGAGTATCTGCCCCTGTGTACACGATAGGGAGTATCTGCCCCTGTGTACACGATAGGGAGTATCTGCCCCTGTGTACACGATAGGGAGTATCTGCCCCTGTGTACACGATAGGGAGTATCTGCCCCTGTGTAAGCAGCCCTTATGTATCATAGAGAATAGCAGCTTCTGTGGATATTATCGAGAATAGCAGTCCCTGTGGATATTATAGAGAATATCAGTCCCTGTGCATATTATAGAGAATAGCAGCTCTTGTGTATATTATAGAGAACAGCAGTCCCTGTGCACATTATAGAGAATAGCAGCCCTTGTGTATCATAGAGAATAGCGCTGAAAATGTGTTGCTGGAAAAGCGCAGCAGGTCAGGCAGCATCCAGGGAACAGGAGAATCGACGTTTCGGGCATAAGCCCTTCTTCAGGCTTATGCCCGAAACGTCGATTCTCCTGTTCCCTGGATGCTGCCTGACCTGCTGCGCTTTTCCAGCAACACATTTTCAGCTCTGATCTCCAGCATCTGCAGACCTCACTTTCTTATCATCGAGAATAGCAGCTTCAGTGAATATTATCGAGAATAGCAGCCTCTGTGTATATTATAGAGAATAGCAGTCCCTGTGTATATTATAGAGAATAGCAGCCTGTGCATATTATAGAGAATAGCAGCCCCTGTGTATATTATATAAAATAGCAGCCCCCGTATATTATAGAGAATAGCAGTCCCTGTGTAAATTATAGAGAATAGCAGTCCATGTGTATATTATAGAGAATAGCAGCCTATGCATATTATAGAGAATAGCAGCCCCTGTGTATATTATAGAGGATAGCAGCCCCTGTGGATATTATAGAGAATAGCAGTCCCTGTGGATATTATAGAGAATAGCAGCCACTGTGTATGTTATGGAGAGTAGCAGTCCCTGTGTATATTATAGAGAATAGCAGCCACTGTGTATATTATAGAGGATAGCAGCCTCTGTGGATATTATCGAGAATAGCAGTCCCTGTGTATATTATAGAGAATAGCAGTCCCTGTGTATTACAGAGAATAGCAACCTCTGTGGATATTATCAAGAATATCAGCCCCTGTGCACATTATAGAGAATAGCAGCCCCTGTGTATTATAGAGAACAGCAGTCCCTGTGCATATTATAGAGAATAGCAGCCCCTGTGTAAATTATAGAGACTAGCAGTCCCTGTGTATATTATAGAGAATAGCAGCCTGTGCATATTATAGAGAATAGCAGCCCCTGTGTATATTATAGAGGATAGCAGCCTCTGTGGATATTATAGAGGATAGCAGCCTCTGTGGATATTATCGAGAATAGCAGTCCCTGTGGATATTATAGAGAATAGCAGCCCCTGTGTATATTATAGAGGATAGCAGCCTCTGTGGATATTATCAAGAATAGCAGTCCCTGTGGATATTATAGAGAATAGCAGCCACTGTGTATGTTATGGAGAGTAGCAGACCTTGTGTATATTATAGAGAATAGCAGTCCCTGTGCATATTATAGAGAATAGCAGCCCCTGTGTATATTATAGAGAACAGCAGTCCCTGTGTATATTATAGAGAATAGCAGTCCCTGTGTATATTATAGAGAACAGCAGTCCCTGTGCATATTATAGAGAATAGCAGCCCCTGTGTATATTATAGAGAACAGCAGTCCCTGTGCATATTATAGAGAATAGCAGCCCCTGTGTATATTATAGAGAACAGCAGTCCCTGTGCATATTATAGAGAATAGCAGCCCCTGTGTATATTATAGAGAACAGCAGTCCCTGTGCATATTATAGAGAATAGCAGCCCCTGTGTATATTATAGAGAACAGCAGTCCCTGTGCATATTATAGAGAATAGCAGCCCCTGTGTATATTATAGAGAACAGCAGTCCCTGTGCATATTATAGAGAATAGCAGCCCCTGTGTATATTATAGAGGATAGCAGCCTCTGTGGATATTATCGAGAATAGCAGTCCCTGTGGATATTATAGAGAATAGCAGTCCCTGTGGATATTATAGAGAATAGCAGTCCCTGTGGATATTATAGAGAATAGCAGTCCCTGTGGATATTATAGAGAATAGCAGTCCCTGTGGATATTATAGAGAATAGCAGTCCCTGTGGATATTATAGAGAATAGCAGTCCCTGTGGATATTATAGAGAATAGCAGTCCCTGTGGATATTATAGAGAATAGCAGTCCCTGTGGATATTATCGAGAATAGCAGCCTGTGTATATTATAGAGGACAGCAGCCTCTGTGGATATTATCGAGAATAGCAGTCCCTGTGTATATTATAGAGAATAGCAGTCACCGTATATATTTTAGAGACTAGCAGCCCCTATGTATATTGTAGAGAATAGCAGCCCCTATGTATATTGTAGAGAATAGCAGTCTCTGTGTATATTATTGAGAATAGCAGCCCCTGTGTATATTATAGAGAATAGCAACCACTGTGTATGTAATGGAGAGTAGTAGACCCTGTGTGTATTATAAAGAATAGCACAGGGAGTATCTGACCCTATGCACACCACAGGGAGTATCTGACCCTGTGTACACCACAGTTAGTATCTGCCCTTTTGTATACCACAGGAGTATCTGCCCTGTGTACACCACAGGTAGTATCTGCCCCTGTGTACACCACAGGGAGTATCTGCCCTGTGTACACCACAGGGAGTATCTGCCCCTTTGTATACCACTGGGAATATCCGCCTCTGTGTACACCACAGGGAGTATCTGCCCCTGTGTACTCCACAGGGAGTATCTGCCCCTTTGTATACCACAGGGAGTATCTGCCCATGTGTACACCACAGGGAGTACCTGCCCCTGTGTACACCGCAGGGAGTATTTGCCCCTGTTTACACCATAGGGAGTATCAGCCCCTGTGGACACCATAGGGAGTATCCGCCCCTTTGTACACCACAGAGAGTATCTGACTCTGTGTACACCACAGGGAGTATCTACCTCTGTGTACACTGTAGGGTGTATCCACCCCTTTGTACACCACAGGGAGTATCTGCCCCTGTGTTCACCACAGGGAGTATCTGCCCCTGTGTACACCATAGGGAGTATCCGCCCCTTTGTACACCACAGGGAGTATCTGCCTCTGTGTACACCATAGGGAGTATCCACCCCTTTGTGCACCACAGGGTGTATCTGCCTCTGCGTACACCACAGGGAGTATCTGCCCCTGTGTACACGATAGGGAGTATCTGCCCCTGTGTACACGATAGGGAGTATCTGCCCCTGTGTACACCACAGGGAGTATCAGCCCCTGTGTACACCACAGGGAGTATCCACCCCTTTGTACACCACAGGGAGTATCTGCCTCTGTGTACACCACAGGGAGTATCTGCTCCTGTGTACACCATAGGGAGTATCAGTCCCTGTGTACACCACAGGGAGTATCTGCCCCTGTGTACACCACAGGGAGTATCTGCCCCCGTGTACACCATAGGGAGTATCAGCCCCTGTATACACCATAGGGAGTATCCACCCCTTTGTACACCACAGGGAGTATCTGCCTCTGTGTACACCACAGGGAGTATCTGCCCCTGTGTACACCACAGGGAGTATCAGCCCCTGTGTATACCACAGAAAGTATCTGCCCCTGTGTACACCACAGGAAATAGACACCACAGGGAGCAGCAGAGTGGGAGAAATCTGATGGAGTGGGTTTCATTGGTGTCTAGGGTTTGTTGTTCTGGAATGCTGACGGATTGTGAACTGTCACACTGTTGTCTCAAACAGCTGGTTCCATGGTGGGATCGCTCGCAATGAGGCAGAGTCCATCCTGTTAGCGCAGGACGTGGGATTCTTCCTCATCAGGGCCAGCCAGAGTTCCAAGAATGAGTTTTCCATCTCAGTCAGGTAAGTGAGCATTACTTATGACAATATAACTCTGCTATGCGAATGAGTGTTTATTGTAAGAATCAATTCTAAATTACATTGCAGGAATGAACACTGTTTCACAGATAATTATAACCAGACTATGGGCTTGTCTCAAACGTTTAAGCAAAATTACTTTAGAATTCAACTCTTTCTTGTCTTAAAGATGTATTTGCCTTAGGGTGTCACAGCAGTTCACTTGGCTGATAGCTGGGAAGGTATCAAATTCCTGATGAAGGGTTTACGCCTGAAACGTTGACTCTCCTGCTTCTCAGATGCTGCCTGACCTGCTGTGGCGTTTCCAGCACCACACTCTCAAATCTGACTCTCCAGCATCTGCAGTCCTCACTGTCTCCTGATACCTGGGATGGCAGAACTGTCTAATGAGGAGAGATTTGTTTCACTGGGAGAAGAACAGAGATTGCTAGAGAAACTCTGCATGTCTGGCAAAACCTGTGGAGAGAGAAACAGAGTTAACTTTTTGAGTTCAGGTAATGCAGCCAGACCTGCTGAGTTCCTCCAGCAATTCCTGCTTTTGTATCAGATCTCCAGCATCCACGGTTCCTTTAGTTCAACTGGGCCTGTATTCACTAGAGTTAGAATAACGAAGCAGGGTTCTGATTGAAATATGTAAAATTCTAACAGGGCTGAACTGCCAGGTACAAGGAGGATGTTTCTGTGGGTGGGTGGGGGTGAGGGGTGGGGTTCAAAACCAGTTAACACAGTCTCAGGGTATGGGGTAGACCATTTCAGACTAAAATGAGGAGACACTACTAAAAGATAGTGAATCTGTGGATAGGGTGGAGTGGCTAATGCTGATGCACTTGAGGTGAAGTGAGACCAGGACCATGAGGGAGAAGGGAATAGAGGCTTAGGATGATCAATTGAGATGAGAAGAGTTGGGAGGAAGCTTGAGTTGGGCATAAACACCAGCATTGACTGGATGGGCTGAATGGCCTGCTTCTGTACTATACCACCCTCTGGAATCCTACATAAACAGGAAGAAGGGACCAGCAATATGACACAAGGTTGTTCAGCCCAGGGTCATGGTGCAAGTGCTAACGGCTCCTGTTCCTTAACTCTGCCCACTGGACACCAGACCCTTGACCTTCAGGGCTCCAATCAGTCAGAATGTAGGCTAATGGCGATGGGAGTGATACTGTCACTGGAATGGTCATCTCGAGGCGCAGAGCAACGCTGCAGGAACATGGTTTAAGTCCCACAGTGACAACTGGTGGAACTTAAAGTCAATTAGTATTTTTGTATTTGTATCATCAATAGGCACAGATGAGGTGCTGGAAGACTGGAGGTTGGAAAACGTGGTGCTACTGTTTAAGAAGGGCGGTAAAGACAAGCCAGGAACTATAGACCGGTGAGCCTGACCTCAGTGGTGGGCAAGTTGTTGGAGGGAATCCTGAGGGACAGGATGTACATGTATTTGGAAAGGCAAGGATTGATTCGGGATAGTCAACATGGCTTTGTGCGTGGGAAATCATGTCTCACAAACTTGATTGAGTTTTTTGAAGAAGTAACAAAGAAGATTGATGAGGAAAGAGCACTAAATGTGATCGATATGGACTTCAGTAAGGCATTCGACAAGGTTCCCCATGGGAGACTGATTAGCAAGGTTAGATCTCATGGAATACAGGGAGAACTAGCCATTTGGAAACAGAACTGGCTCAAAGGTAGAAGACAGAGGATGGTGGTGGAGGGTTGTTTTTCAGACTGGAGGCCTGTGACCAGTGGAGTGCCACAAGGATCGGTGCTGGGCCCTCTACGTTTTGTCAATTACATAATTGATTTGGATGCGAGCATAAGAGGTACAGTTAGTAAGTTTGCAGATGACACCAAAATTGGAGGTGTAGTGGACAGCAAAGAGGGTTACCTCAGATTGATCTGGACCAGATGGGCCAATGGGCTGAGAAGTGGCAGATGGAGTTTAATTCAGATAAATGCGAGGTGCTGCATTTTGGGAAAGCAAATCTTAGCAGGACTTATACACTTAATGGTAAGGTCCTAGGGAGTGTTGCTGAACAAAGAGACCTTGGAGTGCAGGTTCATAGCTCCTTGAAAGTGGAGTCGCAGGTAGATAGGATAGTGAAGGAGGCGTTTGGTATGCTTTCCTTTATTGGTCAGAGTATTGAGTGGGAGTTGGGAGGTCATGTTGCAGCTGTACAGGACATTGGTTAGGCCACTGTTGGAATATTGCATGTAATTCTGGTCTCCTCCTTATTAGAAAGATGTTGTGAAACGTGAAAGGGTTCAGAAAAGATTTACAAGGATGTTGCCAGGGTTGGAGGATGTGAGCTACAGGGAGAGGTTGAACAGGCTGGGGCTGTTTTCCCTGGAGCGCGGAGGCTAAGGGGTGACCTTATAGAGGTTTACAAAATTATGAGGGGCATATAAAAAGTCTTTTCCCTGGGGTCTGGAGTCCAGAACTAGAGGGCATAGGTTTCGGGTGAGAGGGGAAAGATATAAAAGGGACCGAAGGGGCAACCTTTTCAAACAGAGGGTGGTACGTGTATGGACTGAGCTGCCAGAGGAAGTGGTGGAGGCTGGTACAATTGCAACATTTAAGAGGCGTTTGGATGGGTATATGAATAGGAAGGGTTTGGAGAGATATGTTTGGGGGGGTGCTGGCAGGTGGGACTAGATTGGGTTGGGATATCTGGTCGGCATGGACGAGTTGGACCGAAGGGTCTGTTTCCATGGTGGACATCTCTATGACTCTATGGTAAGTCAGGGGTATAAAAGTCATCTCACCGATGGTGACCAGGAATCTGTTGTCAATTGTTGTTTAAAAAAACAACCCTCAGGTTCATAAATGTCCTTTAGGGAAGGAAATCTACTGTCCTTACCAGGTCTGGCCAACATTGTGTTGACAAGAACGTGAGAAATAGGAGCAGGAGGAGGCCATTCGGCCTTCTCTCCCATACTATGCAATTTGGCTGATCTTATCTTGACCACAACTTCACTTTCCTGCCCGCTCCCCATAACCCTTCAACTGTTACTAATGAAAAATCTGAATAGATTCTGCTCATATGTTCATATGTGACATTAAATCCAGAGCAACGCAGTCAACTCAGCGACCTTCAGACTGTTAACAGACTTCTGAATGGATCTTTCAAATTTTAAATTTAATGTTGATCTTGCTCTTTCTCTGCAGCTGTCACATTGTATTCCTCACTCTGTTCTATTACACTATGATCTTTGTAAAGTATGATCTGTCTGTTCTGCACACAAAACCTTTCACTGTACTTATGCATATGTGACAATAATTAATTAAATCAAAAATCAATAAACAATTTGTAATAACTGAGCCATGCAAGAGCGGTTAGGGTCGAGCTAATAGACCTGGCTTTGTCAGCAATGCCCACATCTGCGACTGAGTAAGAAATTAGAATTCACTTTCTGAATGGATTCTGAATTGGAAAACGGATTTTTTTTTTCTCTCAGGCATGAGGAGGACGTACAGCATTTTAAAGTATTGCGCGATGGTAAGGGACACTATTTCTTGTGGTCGGAGAAATTTGACTCACTGAACAAACTGGTGGAATATTACAAAGTCAGCTCAATCTCCAAAACCACACAGATCTACCTGCGCGAGTCCAAAAAAGAAACAAAGGTGAGTAAAGCAGTGGGTCAAGTTGCAGGGAGCAGTCCATTCACCACATTCCCATCACACAGATTTCAGCTCAGATTCTATACTGTACGCACATCCCAGCATAGTACTGAGGGAGCACTGTACTTATGAGGGTCGGTGCTGAGGAGTATCAGTGCTGAGGGAGTGCCGTAGTGTCAGAGTGTCAGATGGTCCGTGCTGAGGGAGTGCCGCACTGTCGGAGGGTCAGTGCTGAGGGAGTGCCGCACTGTCGGAGGGTCAGTGCTGAGGGAGTGCCACATTGTTGGAGGGTCAGTGCTGAGGGAGTGCTGCACTGTCAGAGGGTCAGTGCTGAGAGAGTGTCGCACTGCTGGAGGGTCAGTGCTGAGGGAGTGCAACACTTTCGGAGGGTTGGTGCTGAGGGAGAGCCGCACTGTCTTAGGGTCAGTGCTGAGGGAGTGCCGCACTGTCTGAAGGTCAATGCTGAGGGAGTGGGAACTGTTTGTGAAATAAAGGGAGAGTGAGTAAAACCCACTGCATCTCATTCCAAATAGATATTTCTATTATAGTCACTCACTTACTGCCGACACTTCTAGCCCCTTGGCTGCCCCTAGAGGGGAGATGATGGCCTGGTGTTAGTGTCGCTGGTCTGTTAATCCAGAGACCATGGTAATGTTCTGAGAACCTGGGTTTGACTCTCACTACCGCAGGTGGTGAAGTTTTAAGGCAATAAAGATCTGGAATTAAGAATCCAGTGATGACCGTAAAACTATTGTCGATTATTGGGAAAACCCATTTGGGTCACTAATGCCCTTTAGGGAAGGAAACTGCCATTCTTACCTGATCTGGCCTACATGTGACTCCAGACCCACAGCAATGGGTTTGATGTTTAACTGCCCTCAGCGATTGGAAAATGGCAATAAATATTGGCCAAGCCAGTGACTCCCTAATCCTGTGGATAAATAAAAAAAATTATGGTAAAGGAAACCATTGGATTAAATATAAGTTTTCTCTTGAATGTTTGTAAGGAGCAATCCCTATAATCCCAAATTACAGAATTGTAACAGTGTCAATGGAGCTATTCAGGCCCATTGTATCTCCATGTGCTGGTCAAAGGGGCAACTTTACCTCATACTAATCTCCTGCCTTCTTCCCCATACTCCCACTCTTGCACATTCTTTTTATCCAAATACTCGTCCAATAGTCTCTTGAATCCCCCGCTGAGGGAGACAAAAATATTGGTACTGATTTTACAATTCAAACATAGTTCAAAAGCTCTAAGGCATTTCCCCAGAGCATAATTAAATTGACGCAAACTCTCAGGGGACCAAAGAAGCATCCCCTGGTGGTTTGGAGAATGAATTCCAAACTTTAAGGTTTGGGTAGCTAAACCCACCATCACTGGTGAAATGATAAAGGTTGTCAATTTGCAAAAGATCAGAATCTCTAGAGGGATCTCTAGGGGCTGTGGATACGGGTGGAGATACCAGGGGTGTTTCTGGACGACGACAGTTTTTCTATCGAAGTTCATTATATGAATTGGGAAAGAAATTTCAGAAACTTATTCCTCAGTGCCTGGTCAGAGCCTGCAACTACAGTGTTATGGACCAAGCAACACTCCCTCAAAATATTTTCAGAAGGTAGCCCAAACCTTAACGTTGTCTTATTTTAAAGGCAGATGTGAAGTGGATATTCTAGGTGTGATGCAGCTGGTAAAACCACTTGGCTTTAAGCAAAACAATTTATTTAAACACTATTGTTGAAACATGAGCAAGGAAAACAGAATTTAGAATAACAACTATTTGAAAACCCAACCGACTTAATGTAGCGACTTAACTAAGGAGCAGTTCCAATTCCCTCAACATCCCATAAACATACCCCTTGGCAAGAGGTTAATTCAAACACAGGCTCTTACAGGCAGGAGAGATTTCAGAGAGAGACAGCTAATCAGGAATCATCTGCTTAAGCTTGGAATCTTTCTCTGCACCACAGCAGCTTCTAACTGCTACAACTAAACCAAACTAGAATTAACCTGACCTGGGAGAACTGGCTACTCCCCTGCCATTGTTGAACTAGGCTCTTGCCCAGACATTTCGGCACCTCTGCCTTTATGACTTCTTGTAAACAAAACCCAAAACAAAATGACATTGTTAAAGGAGCAGCATCGTCACACTACTGTAACCAATGACTGTTTACATGCAAAATTCCCACTTCAAATGTTAGAACATAGAACATTACAGGCTCTTCGGCCCTCGATGTTGTACCGACCTGTGGAACCAATCTGAAACCCATCTAACCTACACTATTCTATTTTCATCCATATGTTTACCCAATGACCATTTGAATGCCCTTAAAGTTGGCAAATCTACTACTGTTGCAGGCAGTGCGTTCCACTGAGTAAAGAAACTACCTCTGACATCTGTCCTATATCTATCACACCTCAATTTAAAGCTATGCTCCTCATGCTAGCCATCACCATCCGAGGAAAAAGGCTCTCACTGTCCACCCTATCTAACCCTCTGATTATGTTATATGTCTCAATTAAGATAACTCTCAACCTTCTTCACTCTAATGAAAACAGCCTCAAGTCCCTCAGCCTTTCCTCAGAAGACCTTCCTTCCATATCAGGCAACATCCTGGTAAATCTCCTCTGAACCCTTTCCAAAACTTCCTCATCCTTTCTATAATGCAATGACCAGGACTGTACACAGTACTCCAAGCGCGGCTGCACCAGAGTTTTGTACAGCTGCAACATGACCTCATCGCTCCAAAACTCAATCCCTCTACCAATAAAAGCTAATACGTCATATGCCTTCTTAACAACCCTATCAACCCGGGTGGCAACTTTCAGGGATCTATGTACATGGACACCGAGATGTCTCTGCTCATCCACATTACCAAGAATCTTACCGTTAACCCTGTACTCTGCATTCCTGTTGCTCCTTCCAAAGTGAATCACCTCACACTTTTCCACATTAAATTCCATTTGCCAGCTCTGCAGCTTATCAGTGTCCCTCTGTAACCTGCAACATCGTTTCACACTATCCTCAACTCTACCGACCTTAGTGTCATCCACAAATTTACTAACTCATCCTTCTATGTCCTCATCCAGGTCATTTATAAAAACGACAAACAGCAGTGGCCCCAAAACAGATCCTTGCGGTACCCCACTAGTAACTGAACTCCAGGATAAACATTTCCCAGCAACCACCACCCTCTGTCTTCTTTCAGCTAGCCACTTTCTGATCCAAACTGCTAAATTACCCTCAGTCCCGTGCCTCCATATTTTGTGCAATAGCCTTATAAATCCTATCTCTTATCATCCTTTCCAACACTTTACCCACAACTGAAGTAAGGCTCTCACTGGTCTATAATTACCAGGATTGTCACTACACCCCTTCTTGAACAAGGGGACAACATTTGCTATCCTCCAGTCTTTTGACACTATTCCTGTCGACAATGATGACATAAAGATCAAAGCCAAAGGCTCTGCAATCTCCTCCCAGGCTTCCCAGAGAATCCTAGGATAAATCCCATCGGGCCCTGGAACTTATCTATTTCCAGAATTGCTAACACCTCCTCTTTGCCATGTTCTCAAGCAGACTCGCCAGCTCAGCACCGTCCCCATGACCTGTCCCACCTGTCAACCCTCCTCTCCGACCTATCTCCTTTAACCCCACTTCCATCCACCTATTGCGCTCTCAGCTACCTTCTCTGCAGCCCCACCCCCCTCCCATTTATCTCTCCACCCCCGAGGCTCCCAGCCTCATTCCTGATGAAGGGCTCCTGCCTGAAACGTTGATTCTCCTGCTACTCAGATGCTGCCTGACCTGCTGTGCTTTTCCAGCACCACACCCTCTCGACTCAGTCTAGTCGCCTGTATCTCAGTGTTCTTCTCAATAACATTATCTTTTTCCTGTATGAATACTGACAAAAAATATTCATATAGAACATAGAACATTACAGCGCAGTACAGGCCCTTCGGCCCTCGATGTTGCGCCGACCTGTCACACCAATCTGAAGCCCATCCCACCTACACTATTTCATGTACATCCATATGCTTATCCAATGACGACTTAAGTGTACTTAAAGTTGGCAAATCTACTACCGTTGCAGGAAAAGCATTCCATGCCGTTACTATTCTCTGAGTAAAGAAACTACCTCTGACATCTGACATATATCTATCACCCCTCAATTTAAAGCTATGCCCCGTTGTGCTCGCCGTCACCAGACTTGGAAAAAGCTATCTAACCCTCTGATTATCTTATATGTCTCTATTAAGTCACCTCTCAACCTTCTTCTCTCCATCGAAAATAGCCTCAAGTCCTTCAGCCTTTCCTTGTAAGACCTTCCCTCCATACCAGGCAACATGCTAGTAAATCTCCTCTGAACCCTTTCCAATGCTTCCACATCCTTCCTATAATGTGGTGACCAGAACTGTACGCAATACTCCAAGTGCGGCCACACCATAGTTTTGTACAGCTGTAGCATAACCTCCTGGTTCCGGAACTCAATCCCTCTATTAATAAAAGCTAAAACACTGTATGCCTTCTTAACAACCCTGTCACCGTGGGTGTCAACTTTTAAGGATCTGTGTACCTGGACACCGAGATCTCTCTGCTCATCTACACTACCAAGAATCTGACCATTAGCCCAGTACTTTGCATTCCGGTTACTCTGACCAAAGTGAATCACCTCACACTTAGAGTCATAGAGATGTACAGCATGGAAACAGACCCTTCGGTCCAACCTGTCCATGCCAACCAGATATCCCAACCCAATCTAGTCCCACCTGCCAACACCCGGCCCATATCCCTCCAAACCCTTCCTATTCATATACCCATCCAAATGCCTCTTAAATGTTGCAATTGTACCAGGCTCCACCACATCCTCTGGCAGCTCATTTCCATATACATATTACCCTCTGCGTGAAAAAGTTGCCCCTTCGGTTTAGGGTGAGAGGGGAAAGATATGAGGGATCTATGTCCTCTAGTTCTGGACTCCCCGGCCCCAGGGAAAAGACTTGGTCTATTTATCCTATCCATGCCCCTCAATTTTGTAAACCTCTAAGGTCACCCCTCAGCCTCCAACGCTCCAGAGAAAACAGCCGCAGCCTGTTCAGTCTCTCCCTATAGCTCAAATCTCCAACCCTGGGAACATCCTTGTAAATCTTTTCTGAACCCTTTCAAGTTTCACAACATCTTTGATAGGAAGGAGACCAGAATTGCATGCAATATTCCAGCAGTTTCCTAACCAATGTCCTGTACAGCCACAACATGACCTCCCAACTCCTGTACTTCATACTCTTCCAATGAAGGAAAGCATACCCAACGCCGCCTTCACTATCCTATCTACCTGCGACTCCACTTTCAAGGAGCTATGAACCTGCACTCCAAGGTCTCTTTGTTCAGCAACACTCC
>NC_057748.1:1851327-1862338 GCF_004010195.1 Chiloscyllium plagiosum
TTCCATATCCTTTTCCACAGTAAATACTGATGCAAAATATTCATTTCGTGTCTCCCCCATTTTCTGTGGCTTGTCTGTGTCAGGAAACCCTCCTGCACACACTGGACAAAAACTGACCCATCTAAAGGACATGAACTGTAGTATTCCTAGTTAATGTTTGGACAGTTAAAGTCCCCCATAACAACTATCCTGTTATTCTCGCACCAGTTTTGAGGTAACTCCTCAAAAATTCAGGCAAGTACTTCTAACAACGAGTGTTTCCAGAAATTGACCAAAATGTGCAGATGTACAAGCGTTTCAATAATTTACATAATATTTGTGTATGTAAATAATCTAACATGTAAAGGACTTAAACGATTATTTCTTTTGCAGGGAGGTTTTACCCATCCTGACTCGCGAATGGCAGATCCACGAATGATGAGCTCTCGAGCATCTAATCCCAGATTCCCAGATCCCCGATCATCTAATCCCAGATTCCCAGATTCCCCATCGTCAAATCCCAGATTCCCAGATCCCCGAGTGTCTAATCCCAGACTCCCAGATCCCCGAATGCCAGATTTCCGAATGTCTAATCCCCGAATTCAAGACTCCAGAATGCCAGATTCCCGAATTCCGGATTTCCGAATGCCAGATTCCCGAGTACCAGATCCACGGCCAGCTATCCCGCCAGGGCCCAGCGCACATTTCTCTGAGCCCTCGTCAGTGTTCAGAAAGGGTCTCAACTCCCAGCCATCATTCAATGACGTGTCACCCAGGTTCAGGCAGTCTCCCAGCCCACAGCCCCCTTTCCAGGAACTACCTGCCACCAGGAAAGCCAATGAGAACCCACCAGCACTGGTAAGTCTGAGCATAGGTTTGTCAGAGGCATTGGGATCGAGTCCCTGGCTTGATGAGGGTCTGTAGCTTTAGAAGCGCGTGTACAGAGATGGAAATGGTAAAGACCATGTGAACAGCAATAGGATGTGAGCTGTTGTGTCTCTGCAAAGGCCAGGCTAATGTTAAACTGAAACAGAGACTTTCTGGGAGACAGTGGTGTGTGGTAATGTCACTGGGCTGGTAATTCTGCACCCTGGGCTAATACTGTGGGTACACAGGTTCATCCTATTACAGCAACTTAAGAAATTATTTATTAATTATGGAATTGAAGGTTCATCTCTGTGATGATGATCATGAATCTATCCTTCATCGTCATTAAACCCCATCTGGTTCATGAATATCCTTTAGGGAAGGAAACTGCCATCCTGACCAGGTATGGCCTACACGTGACTCCAGACCCACAGCAATGGGATTGACACTTGACTTCCCTCTGAAACTACTCTCGCAAACTGCCCGGTTCAGGGGCAATTGGGGATGGGCAATACATACCGGCCAGGCTAGCAACGTACACATCCTGGGAAAATAATTTTGCAAAACCTCAGGACAGATCCTGGTCTTCTTGAAGATTCTCAATCAAAGCCTTCCACTTCCAATCCCACTCTGAGATCCCACACTTTCTCCAAGGATCTCTCTCTTGCTCTGTTACATGATCACTCCTTATTCTTTCTCTCTCTGTTCGGGAATATAGGAACAGGTGGAGGCCATTCAGCCCCTTGAGCCCATTCCATCCTTCAGTGAGATCATGGCTACTCTGTGGCCTAACTCCATATACCTGCTTTTGGTCCATATATAGAGTCATACAGCATGGAAACAGGCCCTTCAGCCCAACATGTCCATGCTGACCAGGTTTCCTGAACTGAACTAGTCCCATTTGCCTGTATTTGGCCCATATCCCTCTAATCCATTCCTAACTAGGTGCCAGTCCAAATATCTTTTAAATGTTGTAATTCCACCCACCTTGAACACATTCTCTGGCAGCTCATTCCATGCGCGCTCCACCCTCTGAAAAAATTATGCCTCAGGTCTCTTTTAAATCTTTTTCCTTTCATCTTAAACTATGCCCTCTAGTTTTGGACTCCCCCACCTTGGGGAAACGATTCTGGCTATTAACCCTAACTATCTCCTCATGATTTTATAAACCTCAAAAGATCACCCCCTCAGCCTCCTATGTTCCAGGGAAAGATGTCCCAGCCTTTCCAGCCTTTCCTTATAACTCAAACTCTCCAGTCTCAGTAACACCTTTGTAAATCTTTTTTGCACCCTTTCCAGTTTAATACCATCCTTCCTATAGTACGGTGACCAGAATTGTACCTAGTACTCCAGATGTGGCCTTACCAATGTCCTGTCCACCTGTAGCATGACATCCCAACTCCTGTACTCAATGCCCTAACCTTAGTACAAAGAAAATTATAGCTCAGGAACAGGCCCTTCAGCCCTCCAAGTCTGCACCAATCCAGATTCTCTATCTAAACCTGTCACCTATTTTGTAAGGATCTGTACCCCTCTGCCCCCTGCCAATCATGTATCTGACTAGATGCATCTTAAATGACGCTATCATGCCCACCCCTATCACCTCCACTGGCAACATGTTCCAGGTCCCCGTCACCCTCTGCACTAAAGAACTGTCCACGCATATCTCCCTAAACCTTTCCCCTCTCACTTTGAACTCACAATTCCGAGTAATTGAGTTCCCCCACTCTGGGAAAAAGCTTCTTGCTATCCACCCTGTCTATACCTCTCATGATTTTGTAGACCTCAATCAGGTCCCCCCCTCAACTTCCATCCTGCTAATGAAAATAATCCTAATCTACTCAACCTCTCTTCATAGCGAGTGCCCTCCATACCAGGCAACATCTTCTGAACCTCTTCTGCACCCTCTCCAAAGCAGCCACATCCTTTTGTTAATGTGGTGACCAGAACTGTACGCAGTATTCCAAATGTGGCCGAACCAAAGTCCTATACAACTGTAACAAGGCCTGCCAACTCAATACCTCGTCTGATGAGGGAAAGCATGCCGTAATCCTTCTTCATCACTTTACTGACCTGCGTTGCCACCTTCAGGGAACAATGGACTTAAACACCCAGATCTCTCTGTATGTCAATTTTCCCAAGGGATTTTCCATTGACTGTATAGTTCGCTCTTGAATTGGATCTTCCAAAATGGCATTTCCTCGCATTTGCCCAGATTGAACTCTATCTGCTATTTCTCTGTTCATCTCTCCAATCTATCTATATTCTGCTGTATTCTCTGACAGTCCCTTTCACTATCTGCTACTCCACCAATCTTAGTGTCTTCTGCAAACTTCCTAATCAGGCAACTGATACCTTCCTCCAGATCATTTATGTTTATCACAAACAACAGTGGTCCCTGCACGGATCCCTGTGGAACACCACTGGTTACAATTCTCCATTTTGAGAAACTCCCTTCCACTACTACCCTCTGTCTCCTGCTGCCCAGCCAGTTCTTTATCCATCTAGCTAGTACACCCTGGACCTCATGCAACTTCTTCATCACCCTACCATGGAGGATCTTATCAAATGCCTTACTAAAGTCCATGTATATGACATCGACAGCCCTGCAGCCCTTCCCCCATCAATTAACTTTGTCAGTTCCTCAAAGAATTTTATTAAGTTGGTAAGATATAACCTTCCCTGCACAAAACCATGCTGCCCATTACTGATAAGCCCATTTTTTTCCAAATAGGAATAGATCCTATCCCTCAGTATCTTCTCAAGCAGCTTCCCTACCAGTGACATCAGGCTCATCAGTCTATAATTACCTGGAGTATCCGTGCTACCCTTCTTAAACAAGGGGACAACATTAGCAATTCATCAGCCCTCTGGGACCTCTCCCATATTCAAAGATGTTGCAAAGATATCTGTTAAGGCCCCAACTATTTCCTCTCTTACTTCCCTCAGTAACCTGGGATAGATCCCACTCTGGACCTGGAGCCTTGTCCACCATAATGCCTTTTAGAATGCACAACACTTCCTCTCTCCTTATGCCAACTTGACCTAGAGTACTCAAACATCTATCCCTAACCTCAACATCTGCCATGTCCCTCTCCTCAGTGAATACCAATGTAAAATACTTGATAAGAATCTCACCCATTTTCTCTGACTCCATGCATAACTTTCTCCCTTTGTCCTTGAGTGGGCCAACCCTTTCCCTAGTTACCTTCTTGTTCCTTATATATGAAAAAAAGGCTTTGGGATTTTCCTTAACTCTGTTTGCTAAAAGGTATCTCATGACCCCCTTTTAGCCCTCTTAATTCTTCATTTCAGATTGGTGCTATATTCCTGATTCCAAAGCTTTGTCTATCTTCAGTCGCCTAAACCTTCCTGTTAGCTAGTCTTACAATTTCACCTGCCATTTCGATCCCTCAGTTTCACAGGGACATGTCTCTCCTGAACTCTAATCAACCTTCCTTTAAAAGCCTCCCAAATATCAAATGTGGATTTCCCTTCAAACAGCTGCTCCCAATCCACATTCCCCAGCTCCTGCCGAATTTTGGTATAGGTGGCCTTCCCCTAATTTAGCACTCATCCTTTAGGATCTTTACCCATGAGTATTCCAAAACTTGTGGAATTGTGATCACTATTCTCAAAGCAATCCCCTACTGAAACTTCAACCACCTGGCTGGGCTCATTCCCCAACACCAGGTCCGGTACGGCTCATTCCTGAGTTGGACTATTTCCATACTGCTCTAGAAAACCCTCCTGGATGCGCCTTACAAATTCTGCTCCATCTAGACCTCTAACACTAAGTGAATCCCAGTCAATGTTGGGAAAATTAAAATCTCCGATCACCACAACTCTGTTGCTCCTACCTTCATACCTTCATAACCTTTGCTTAACAAAACTGTGTCTGTCTCAGATTTAAAATTAATGTCTGATCTAACACAAACTGCTGTTTATAGAAGATAGTTGCAACTCTCTCCCACACTTTTGTGTGTAAAAGTGCTTCCTAACATCTCTCCTGAACTGTCTGGCCCTAATGCCCAGGCTCTGCCCCTAGTTCTAGAATTCCCCAACCAGTGGAAAGAGTTTATCTCTACCTACCCCATCTTTTCCTGTTAATAGACAATAGGTGCAGGAGTAGGCCATTCTGCCCTTCGAGCCTGCACCACCATTCAATATGGTCATGGCTGATCATCCTTAATCAGTATCCTGTTCCTGCCTTATCTCCATAGCCCTTGATTCCACTATCCTTGAGAGCTCTATCCAACTCCTTCTTAAATGAATCCAGAGACTGGGCCTCCACTGCCCTCTGGGGCAGAGCATTCCACACAGCCACCACTCTCTGGGTGAAGAAGTTTCTCCTCATCTCTGTCCTAAATGGTCTACCCCGTATTTTTAAGCTGTGTCCTCTGGTTCGGCACTCACCCATCAGCGGAAATATGTTTCCTGCCTCCAGAGTGTCCAATCCTTTAATATCTTGCACATTCTCTCAATCTCTCATTTGCATGTCTTTCTGTCTCATCCTCTTTCTCTCTTTCTTGGAGTCACTCCCTCGTTTCTACCGTATCTTCCTTTGTTCTGTCTCAATATTTTTTGTGATCCTGTCACTCACTACATTTTGTGTTTCATTTCTCTCTCTCTCTCTCTTTCTCTCTGTCTTCCTACCCTCCCTCCCTCCCTCCCTCAGGTACCTATGTGTTCTCCCTATCCCTGTGAGTTCTGTTGCCAATTCAAAGCGATGGTCCAGACAGAGACCTGAGTTTTCTTCCTTTCGAACAGTGACTGGCCAATTGTGTAATTCCAACATTTACTCTGTTCCCTGTCAGAACCTGCCAATAATGTAGTAAATCTGCATCGACCC
This sequence comes from Chiloscyllium plagiosum, assembly GCF_004010195.1. Taxonomy (NCBI): domain Eukaryota; kingdom Metazoa; phylum Chordata; class Chondrichthyes; order Orectolobiformes; family Hemiscylliidae; genus Chiloscyllium; species Chiloscyllium plagiosum. The sequence continues at coordinate 1,857,026 of NC_057748.1, forward strand.
ATTGTACACATTAACAAGTCTCTACTGTGTCTATTCAATTGACACAACAGCCAGAGGGTAACAAGAAAACATTCTTTAACACAGGGTCTGGAACGCGCTGTTTGAAAAGGTAGATCCAACAGGAACTTTCACAAAGGGGAATGGGATAAAGAGCTGAAAAGGGAAAGTTTGAGGGCTGTGGGGAAAAAGCAGGGGGAATGCGGCAAGTGAGATCATTCTATTAAAGAGCCAGTACCGCCACCAATGGGCTGAATGGCCTCGCCCTGTGTTTATTTCTCTCAGGCTCTGTGAATCCAAGGGTTTTCAGAGAATGCCGGTATTGTCACAGGCCCAGAGAGTCCCTCGGCCAGTTCAGTTCATAGCTCTGCATGTTCTGAGGGACAGAGAAATAGGTGCCAGCCATTCAGCCCCTCTGGCCTGTTCCACCATATCTCATGGACCACCTGCCTTCACTTACAACAACAACTAACATTCATATGACACCCTTTAACAGAGTGAAACTTTCCAATGTATTTCACCTAGACTTGAGGAATGGCAAATTAAACTGTCAATAAAGACCCTGGGGTCAGTTGTAATGAGACAAACTGACATCTATGCTCGGGGAACATATAGCACCGGAAGAGGCCATTCAGCCCATTGGCTCTTTACTGGATTGATCTCACTTGCCACATTCCCCCTGTCCTTTCCCTACAGCCCTCAAACTTTCCCTTTTCAGCTCTTTATCCCATTCCCCTTTGTGAAAGTTCCAGTTGGATTTCCCTTTTTTACACAGAGGTTGGTTTGTGTGTGGAATGAACTTCCTGAGGAAGTGGTGGGTGTGGGTACAGTTACAAAGTTTAAAAGACATTTGGATAAATACATGAATAGGAAGGGTTTGGAGGGATATGGGCCAGGAGCAGGCAGGTGGGACTAGTTTAGTTTGGGATTATGGTCAGCACGGACTGGTTGGGCCGAAGGGCCTGTTTCTGTGCTGGATGACTATTTTCAGGCAGTGTATCCAGATCCCACCTGTATGAAAGAATGTTTTCTCATTACCCTCTGGCTGCTGTGTCAGTCTAATAGATACAGCAGAGACTTGTCAATCCATGCAATGGGTCCACACAGGCTCACTGCAAGTTCTGACAATTGGGTGGTAAGAAATACACAGTCAACCAGTCACAGGAGTGTTATGCAGTTCAAAGAACATGTAATAGTGACTCCCAATGGGAGGTATTCAGAGAAATGACCAAAAGCTTAGTCAAAGAGGCAGATACTGAGATGAAGGAGGAAACCAAGAGGAGGACAGAGAAGGAGGTTTCACGAGGGAGTTCCTGAGCTTCGGTTCGGAGCAGATGAAGGCTTTCTCCCCAGTGCTGGAATGATCAAAACTGGCAATGTGCCAGAAATCATGAGGGGCAGGGATAGGGTAAATAGACAAGGTCTTTTCCCCGGGGTGAAGGAGCCCAAAATTAGAGGGCACAGGTTTAGGGTGAGAGGGGAAAGATATAAAAGAGACCTAAGGGGCAACTTTTTCATGCAGAGGGTGGTACGTGTATGGAATGAGCTGCCAGAGGATGTGGTGGAGGCTGGTACAATTACATCATTTAAGAGGCATTTGGGTCGGTATATGAATAGGAAGGGTATAGAGGGATATGGACCAAGTGTTGGCAAATGAGACTAGATTATAGAATCATAGAGATGTACAGCACAGAAACAGACCTTTCGGTCTAACTCGTCCATGACGACCTGATATCCCAACCTAATCTAGTCCCATTTGCCAGCACTTGGCCCATATCCCTCTGAACCCTTCCTATTCATATACCCATTTAGATTGTACCAGCCTCCACCACATCCTCTGGCAGCTCATTCCATACATGCACCACCCTCTGCGTGAAATCGTTGCCCCTTGGGTCCCTTTTATATCTTTACCCTCTCACCCTAAACCTATGCCCTCTAATTCTGGACTCCCCGACCTCAGGGAAAAGACTTTGTCTATTTATCCTATCCATGCCCCTCATAATTTTGTAAACCTCTATAAGGTCACCCCTCAGCCTCCGACACTCCAACCTCCCAACTCCTGGACTCAATACTCTGACCAATAAAGGAAAGCATACCAAACGCCTTCTTCATTATCCTAGCTACCTGCGACTCTACTTTCAAGGAGCTAGTTGAGGATATTGGTCAGCATGGATGAATTGGACTGAAGGGTCTATTTCTGTGCTGTATATCTCTATGACTTTATGACTAATTTGATGGACACAGGGAATGTGTGGGAGAGGAGGAAGGTTGGGGACGGGTGGGTCCTCAGAGGGGTTTGAAAGCAAGGGGAGTAAAACTTGGGAGGAAGTCTTCAAAATCGCAGAGTGGCTGGAGAAGGGAGCCATTGGCAGTGGGCAGTGAAGAATATACCGCGCGATGACCATCATCCTGTCACTGAAACGGTTTCTCATTTGAAGTTTCCTGTTTGTTTGCAGAAACTCAGGAGGGTCCAGGCAATGTTTGATTTCTCAGCCGAGGCGGACGATGAGCTGGAGTTTAAGACTGGAGACATTATCGAGGTCTTGGACAACACAGACCCCTCATGGTGGAAGGGTTGTCTATGGGGAAGGATTGGTTTATTCCCAAGTAACTACGTGGCGCCAATTAACCGGTGACACCCCTCCTCCCCTCAGCCTCCGGAAAGTTGTTGTTTGTCTTTCCCGCTCCTCACCGTCGTGGTCAATAAAATATGTTCTTGATTTAACATTGACATTGTCATTTGTACACAGTCCCCTAGTCTCAGTATCCAACCACGTTTTGATTCAGATACAGAAGTAAGCCATTTGGCCCATTGAACCTTCTCTACAATTGAAAATGGCCGACCTCAATGGCATTTCCCTCCACTTCACTGCCGGCGTGGGCGGGAAATTCCGAACAAGGGCCGATCCACCCAAACTTCCTGGGTTTACTGTGCCCAGCATTCAAAACACATGCAAAGTGCCCTCGCGTTGGAGTCTCCAGGTCAGATGATAACAAACAGCAGTCTCGAAGGAGAAGTCAGCAAGGATTGCAGCGAGAGTATCCCACAGTGAGCAATGTCAGTCAGAGTACTCACTCCCGTCTCCAGAAAACAAAATCTCCCTAAAAATCCATTGTCAGCTATCAGTTAGGGTTCAGTAGGATAAACACTTGCCTGTCAGTCAAAAAATCATGGGTTTAGATTCCTCCGCAAAGTCTTAAGCTGATAATCTTGTCTGGCACTCAACAGTGCAGTGCTGAGGGAGTGCCGCATGGTCAAAGGGTCAGTACTGAGGGAGTGCCGCACTGTCAGAGGCTCAGTGCTGAGGGAGTGCCGCACTGTCAGAGGGTCAGTACTCAGGGAGTGCCGCACTGCCTGAAGGTCAGTGCTGAGGGAGTACCGCACTATCGGAGGATCAGTGCTGAGGGAGTGCCGCACTATCGGAGGATCAGTGCTGAGGGAGTGCTGCACTGTCGGAAGGTCAGTGCTGAGGGAGTGCCGCACTGTCGGAGGGTCAGTGCTGAGGGAGTGCCACACTGTCGGAGGGTCAGTACTGAGGGAGTGCCACACTGTCAGAGGGTCAGTACTCAGGGAGTGCCGCACTGCCTGAAGGTCAGTGCTGAGGGAGTGCCGCACTGTCGGAGGGTCAGTGCTGAGGGAGTGCCACATTGTAGGACCGTCAGTGCAGAGGGAGTGCTGCACTGTCAGAGGGTCAGTGCAGAGGGAGTACCGCACTGTCGGAGGGTCAGTGCTGAGGGAGTGCCGCACTGTCGTAGGGTCACCCTTTAGAGTACTCTTGGCCCAGTCTTCTTGCTGACCATAAGCCAACCAGTTTTGTGTGATCTTGCTGAAATCCCTTCCGTCCTAAGGGAGGGAGATGTTTGGTTTGAAATCTGACCAAGCTCACAGTTGGTTATCTGTGAATCAGGAAACAGTGTAAGAGTTTAGGAGTCATATTGAGAGAACAATCTGGCTGTGCAATTGAGGAGCCTTGTAAGTATCTCTGTGATTCAGTTGGACCTTTCCCCTGGGTTAAGCCAGTAGCTAAGTGGACATGTGTTTGCTCAGAGACAGTCAGTTCGAATCCTGCTCCAGTCCTCTTGCAAATGGGACTAGATTACTTCAGGTTATCTGGTCAGTTGGACTGAAGGGTCTGTTTCCATGCTGAATGACTCTCTGACTCTGAACACTGGTGAGATATACCTTCTGTTTGATCGCACTCCCAAGAATTTGCAGCTTGGGCTGTTCTCATTCTCCTTTAAATGGTACACAATCGCAAGTTGTTTTTGTTGAAACACAGAAACACCATAAACGAATGTGAAATGGTCACTGATTTCGCAGTAAAGGCTTTTTCCCAAAGTTCCTTGCGACTGAACTGAATCTGTAGCTCAGTAGCTCCAGGTTTTGATGGAGAAACAATGGGATCTTCCTTTGCCCCATCGTTTGGTAAATTGGGCAAACAATAGACAATTTCCCAGCCCTCTGGTAAAACTGTTGGTGGTACATTCTCAGCATCGTCACTGAGAGAAGACAAAAATGAAACCTCTCCCAGAACTGACACTCACAACTAGTCCCCTGGACTGGAGCAAGAACGTACATTTATCAAACACCTCTTGTAATCTCAGCCTGCCTTACCTATTGCAAATCTCCAGCTACAAATCTGTCTGGAATTTATAGTCATCGTCATTTTGTCAAATCTCTGCGCTCAATTCAAGAAATGTTTAAGCGCCTTCTGTGAAAGTACAGCAAGTGGCAGAAGCTGATTAGAATATAAGAACTAGGAACAAGAGGAGGCCATTCTGACCTTCCATTCAGTACGATCATGGCCAATCCCAGCTCAACCTCTGCTCCACTGTCCTGCCCGCTCTCCCATCACCCTTCAACCCTTTACTACCCACTCTCCCATCACCCTTCAACCCTTTACTGCCCACTCTCCCCTCACCCTTCAACTCATTCCTGCCCGCTCTCCCATCACCCTTCAACCCTTTACTACCCGCTCTCCCATCACCCTTCAACCCTTTACTACCCACTCTCCCCTCACCCTTCAACTCATTCCTGCCCGCTCTCCCATCACCCTTCAACCCTTTACTACCCGCTCTCCCATCACCCTTCAACCCTTTACTACCCACTCTCCCCTCACCCTTCAACTCATTCCTGCCCGCTCTCCCATCACCCTTCAACCCTTTACTACCCACTCTCCCATCACCCTTCAACCCTTTACTACCCACTCTCCCATCACCCTTCAACCCTTTACTACCGCTCTCCCATCACCCTTCAACTTATTCCTGCCCGCTCTCGCATCACCCTTCAACCCTTTTCGTCCTCCTGATTTCCCC
>NC_057748.1:1865276-1869472 GCF_004010195.1 Chiloscyllium plagiosum
GACTCCACTTTCAAGGAGCTATGAACCTGCATTCCAAGGTCTCTTTGTTCACAACACTCCCTAGGACCTTACCATTAAGTGTACAAGTCCTGCTAAGATTTGCTTTCCCAAAATGCAGCACCTCTCATTTATCTGAATTAAACTCCATCTGCCACTTCTCAGCCCATTGGCCCATCTGGTCCAGATCCTGTTGTAATCTGAGGTAACCCTCTTCACTGTCCACTACACCTACACTACACTTCGCTGTCCACTACAGTGGTTAGCACTGCTGCCTCACAGCGCCAGAGACCCGGGTTCAATTCCCGACTCAGGCGACCTACTGTGTGGAGTTTGCACATTCTCCCTGTGTCTGTGTGGGTTTCCTCCGGGTGCTCCGGTTTCCTCCCACAGTCCAAAGATGTGCAGGTCAGGTGAATTGGCCATGCTAAATTGCCCGTAGTGTTAGGTAAGGAGTAAATGTCTGGGTATGGGTGAGTTGCGCTTCGGCAGGTCGGTGTGGACTTGTTGGGCCGAAGGGCCTGTTTCCACACTGTAAGTAATCTAATCTAATCTAACCTCCAATTTTGGTGTCATCTGCAAACTTACTAACTGTACCTCTTATGCTCGCATCCAATTCTACTCAGAGATTCATGAAGTGATTCCTCCTCATTGAAAACAACAAATTCTGGAGATCACAGCAGCTCATAGAGCATCCATGGGGGAGAGAGAACAAGCGAATGTTTCCAGTCTCGATGGCTCTTCATCAGAGCTGATGTGAACGTCATCTAGACTCACTTTCTCACCATGGGATGCTGTCTGACCCGCTGTGATCTCCAGCTTTTGCTGGTTACAATTCCAACTCCAACACCTACAGTAATTTGCTCCTAATTCCTCCTCATCTCTGTGTTAAATCTGTCGGCCTTCACAACATGAAACAAGTTTTCCCAGCCCTTCAAAACAGCCCATAGCTTCTGGGAATGTGACTCACTCTTGTACTCACCTGATCGAAAGACAACCCTCCTTTATTAACAAACCCCGCCTCCCGCAAAGCAGAATAGGCTGCACTGAGCGACTCTACTTTATGGTTAGTTCAGGTTGCTTGTCAGTTGTTGTCTTTAGGGGAGGATACACCTGAGAGAGAAAGTTGCCTTACCTGTTGGACTTTGCTTGATATCCGTCCGGTAAATCAGCAAGAGAGAGGAAGAGAGAGAGAGAGAGAGAGAGAAAGGATCAGTCACTGAACATGGGCAGCTCACAGCTGGAGTGTTTGGCAGATAGTCACGTTAATGTTCGAATTACTGACAAAAATCCAGAGTTTTATTACTGTGAAAACCAGCGACTGGCCCTGGACGTGCTGCTGAAATCTGGTGAAGTTAATTTTCACAAGCTCCTGGAGAAAGAAGGAGTCAAAGAGTTTATTTCCTCAAAGGAGACTGAGCACATTCGCAGGAGCCACCACAGGTATGAGGCTGAGGGGAAGGACAGCACCAAAAACAGGAAAGCAGTGAGTGACAGCAAGTCGACATATTGGCCCGAGCAAAGTGACACACCGATACCTGACCTGGACCTGGGCTGGTCAGAACCTGTCACTTACCGAGGGGTCACCAGGGTCAATATCCATATGCACCCCCCGAGAAACCATGATCCCAACATCAAGGAGATTGTGCGTAAGATGATCCAAGAGGCCAGGAAGGTGAGTGATGGTCACAAACTCTTTCTATAGAACTCCCCACCATCACAGTGTTTCCAAGTTTAGTCTCTGTTGGAACAGAGTACACATGGCAACTGGACACAGCAAGATCCCACAAGTAATTTGTGATAATGACTGGAGAATCTGCCTTGATCAAGTTGGTGCAGGGATGTGTCTCAGACAGGACACTAGTGAGGGTTCTCCGACAGTGCGGCGCTCCCCCAGCACTGACCTTCCGACAGTGCGGCGCTCCCCCAGCACTGACCCTCCGACAGTGCGGCACTCCCCCAGCACTGACCCTCCGACAGTGCAGCGCACCTTCTGCACTGACCCTCCGACAGTGCAGCACTCCCCCAGCACTGACCCTCCGACAGTGCGGCACTCCCTCAGCACTGACCCTCCGACAGTGCAGCGCTCCTTCTGCACTGACCCTCCGACAGTGCGGCACTCCCCCAGCACTGACCCTCCGACAGTGCGGCACTCCCTCAGCACTGACCCTCCGACAGTGCAGCACTCCCCCAGCACTGACCCTCCGACAGTGCAGCGCTCCTTCTGCACTGACCCTCCGACAGTGCGACACTCCCCCAGCACTGACCCTCCGACAGTGTAAGTGTACTGTAATCTGCAGGGAGAGAGTATAATTCTGAATTCTTGCTCCTTGAATCTGAGATGAGCCTGTGTCCTACCCCACACCAACCCCTCCCCCTGCCCAATGTTTTGTTTGTTTCGGTTTGAAGTTGCAGCCCCTTTATTTCAGCTTGGTTTCTCGATTCGCGGTGTTTTGTATGATCTACCCAGGTGTCAGGTTGCCTGTGGCACCTTGAATCCTGGTTTCCTTCAGTTTTGCAACAGACTCTGCACAGCCCCCTTCACTCATCTCCAGATCTCCCTCTCTCTAAACGTCACTTTGCCACGCCCCCTCTCTACCTTGAAAGAAACCCATTAAATCCCATCCTTTCAGTCGGGTGCTTAATCCAGTTTGCTCACTCTGCCCTTCCACTGACTGTGGTGTTGGACTGACATCAATCTAAGAGCCTAGGTTATGAGATCAAATCTTATGGAGACACAAGGTGAAATGTGGATCAGGTTTTAAAACCTGCGATCAGTTAGTGTGACCACAACACCATTGGAGTGTCCTCAGAAGGAAAATTGGCCAGTTTTGGTCTACATGTCACTAATTTTAAATTCATTCACGGGATAAGGGCATCGCTGGCCAGGCAAGTATTTATTGCCCATCACTAATTGCCCAGAAGGAAGTTAAGAGTCAACTCCATTGCTATGGGTCTGGAGTCATATGGAGACCAGACCAGGTGCGGGTGGCAGTTTGCTTCCCTTCAGGACATTAGTGACCCAGATGGGGTTTTCCAACAATCAACAATGGATTCCTGATCATCATTAGATTCATAGTTCCAGATTTTTATTGAATTCAAATTCCATCTGTAGTGGCTGGATTCAAACCCTAATCCCCCGAACATAGCTCAGGTGTCTGGATTATCAGTCCAGTGATAATACCACAAGACCATGGCCTCCTCTTCAGGGGAAGAAGCCAGTAACACTGGGAACTAAAGGTACTGCTGGTGCTGGAGCACCTGACTGAGGTTTATCGGATCCTGTTAAGGTTCATTAGTACCTATCATTCTGGGCAATGTGACTAACTCCCAACTGCACTCTGATGAGACCTGACAAGATTTACACTGTGAGTTACACATTGGTTTCAGAGGGTTACGCAGTGGTTTCAGAGGGTTACACAGTGGTTTCAGAGGGTTACACGGTGGTTTCAGAGGGCTACACAGTGGTTTCAGAGGGTTACACAGTGGTTTCAGAGGGTTACACAGTGGTTTCAGAGGGTTACACAGTGGTTTCAGAGGGTTACACAGTGGTTTCAGAGGGTTACACAGTGGTTTCAGAAGGTTACACAGTGGTTTCAGAGGGTTACGCAGTGGTTTCAGAGGGGTACAAAGTGGTTTCAGAGGGTTACACAGTGATTTCAGAGGGTTACGCAGTGATTTCAGAGGGTTACACAGTAGTTTCAGAGGGTTACGCAGTGATTTCAGAGGGTTACACAGTGGTTTCAGAGGGTTACACAGTAGTTTCAGAGGGTTACACAGTGGTATCAGAGGGTTACACAGTGGTTTCAGAGGGTTACACAGTAGTTTCAGAGGGTTACGCAGTGATTTCAGAGGGTTACACAGTAGTTCAAGAGGGTTACGCAGTGGTTTCAGAGGGTTACACAGTGGTTTCAGAGGGTTACGCAGTGGTTTCAGATGGTTACACAGTGGTTTCAAAGGATTACACAGTGGTTTCAGGTGGTTACACAGTGGTTTCAGAGGGTTACGCAGTGGTTTCAGAGGGTTACGCAGTGGTTTCAGATGGTTACACAGTGGTTTCAGAGGGTTACGCAGTGGTTTCAGACGGTTACACAGTGGTTTCAGAGGGTTACGCAGTGGTTTCAGAGGGTTACGCAGTGATTTCATTGGGTTACGCAGTGGTTTCAGAGGATTACACAGTGGTTTCAGAGGGTTACACA
>NC_057748.1:1871545-1874995 GCF_004010195.1 Chiloscyllium plagiosum
GGTTACGCAGTGGTTTCAGAGGGTTACGCAGTGGTTTCAGAGGGTTACACAGTGGTTTCAGAGGGTTACGCAGTGGTTTAAGAGTGTTACACAGTGGTTTCAGAGGGTTACGCAGTGGTTTAAGAGGATTACACAGTGGTTTCAGAGGGTTACGCAGTGGTTTAAGAGGGTTACACAGTGGTTTCAGAGGGTTACGCAGTGGTTTCAGTGGGTTACACAGTGGTTTCAGAGGGTTACGCAGTGGTTTCAGAGGGTTACACAGTGGTTTCAGAGGGTTACACAGTGATTTCAGAGGGTTACGCAGTGGTGTCAGAGAGTTACGCAGTGGTTTCAGAGGGTTACGCAGTGGTTTAACAGGGTTACGCAGTGGTTTCAGAGGGTTACGCAGTGGTTTCAGATGGTTACACAGTGGTTTCAGAGGGTTACACAGTGGTTTCAGATGGTTACGCAGTGGTTTCAGAGGGTTACACAATAGTTTCAGAGGGTTACGCAGTGGTTTCAGAGGGTTACGCAGTGGTTTAACAGGGATGCACAGTGGTTTCAGAGGGTTACACAGTGGTTTAACAGGGTTACGCAGTGGTTTCAGAGGGTTACACAGTGGTTTCAGAGGGTTACGCAGTGGTTTAATAGGGATACACAGTGGTTTCAGAGGGTTACACAGTGGTTTCAGAGGGTTACACAGTGGTTTCAGTGGGTTACGCAGTGGTTTCAGAGGGTTACACTGTTGTTTCAGAGGGTTACGCAGTGGTTTCAGAGGATTACGCAGTGGTTTCAGAGGGTTACACAGTGGTTTCAGAGAGTTACGCAGTGGTTTAAGAGGATTACGCAGTGGTTTCTAGAGTTACGCAGTGGTTTAAGGGGGTTACACAGTTGTTTCAGAGGGTTACGCAGTGGTTTCAGAGGATTACACAGTGGTTTCAGAGGGTTACGCAGTGGTTTCAGATGGTTACGCAGTGGTTTCAGAGGGTTACACAGTGGTTTCAGGGGGTTACACAGTGGTTTAACAGGGTTACACAGTGGTTTAACAGTGTTACACAGTGGTTTCCGAGGGTTACACAGTGGTTTCAGAGGGTTACGCAGTGATTTCAGATGGTTACTCAGTGGTTTCAGAGGGTTACACAGTGGTTTCAGAGAGTTACGCCGTGATTTCAGAGGGTTACACAGTAGGTTAAGTGGGTTACGCAGTGGTTTCAGAGGGTTACACAGTGGTTTCAGAGGGGTACACCGTGGTTTCAGAGGGTTACGCAGTGGTTTCAGAGGGTTACACAGTGTTTTCAGAGGGTTACGCAGTGATTTCAGAGGGTTACACAGTGGTTTCAGAGGGTTACACAGTGGTTTCAGAGGGTTACACAGTGTTTTCAGAGGGTTACGCAGTGATTTCAGAGGGTTACACAGTGGTTTCAAATGTTTACGCAGTGGTTTCAGAGGGTTACACAGTGGTTTCAGAGGGTTATGTAGTGGTTTCAGAGGGTTACACAGTGGTTTCAGAGGGTTACACAGTGGTTTCAGAGGGTTACGCAGTGGTTTCAGAGGGTTACACAGTGGTTTCAGAGGGTTATACAGTGGTTTCAGAGGGTTACACAGTGGTTTCCGAGTTTTACGCAGTGGTTTCAGAGGGTTACACAGTGGTTTCAGAGGGTTACGCAGTGGTTTCAGAGGGTTACACAGTGGTTTCAGAGGGTTATACAGTGGTTTCAGAGGGTTACGCAGTGGTTTCAGAGGGTTACACAGTGGTTTCAGAGAGTTACGCAGTGGTTTCAGAGGGTTACACAGTGGTTTCAGAGGGTTACGCAGTGGTTTCAGAGGGTTACGCAGTGGTTTCAGAGAGTTACGCAGTGATTTCAGAGGGTTACGCAGTGGTTTCAGAGGGTTACACAGTGGTTTCAGAGGGTTACGCAGTGGTTTAAGAGGGTTACACAGTGGTTTCAGAGGGTTACGCAGTGGTTTCAGAGGGTTATGCATTGGTTTAACAGGGTTAAGTGCATGAACCTTCTCTGGACTGCCTCCAACATCTGTCTTTCCCAAGGTAAGGGACTCAGTGTGTTCCAGCTGGCCCACCACAAGGTGCAATTAGGGATGGGGCCTATTGAGACCCCACTCTGACTCAGTGTGATTGGCGTAAAAAGAAACCATTTTTTCTCTCGGAAAGCATTTTCTGATATGAAGAGGGCTGGGCAGTTTTCTGAAGTTGTGCAAATGTAGATTGTTCACACTTTAGACAAAGCGTTTACAGAAGGATGTGAAACTGTTCACTAAAAGTTGCCGTAGTAACCAGCCATTGGGTATGTCCGGTGGGGGAGATGATTGGGTTGGTGTGCGTGTGGGTGGAATGATTCTGTGAGGTGTCAGAGGGAACCGGAATCTCCGGAGTTTCCCTGGGAATCTTAGGGGGGGAATTTTTTTCTTACAGTTCCATCTAAACTTAGATGTGATTTCTCACCCCCTCCTCCCTCCTCTGGCGAGTCGGGGTTGGGGTGTTGGCCAGGAGGTTCTGGAGGAAGAGAAGGACTTTGGCTAGGTCTGGTGGGCCTTTCATACTTGCTCTTTCCCAACCTTACTCCCCACTTCCTGCCATCACTTAACTTTGATTCCCATCTGGTGTCATACACCAGTCATCAGAGCCACCTTCATTAGTCATGGCGTTAACTGTGAGATGGCAGAAACTGGTCCTCACTACATGGTCCCTGGTAAATAAACAATTACAGTCTTTTCTCTAAATCCTGTTTGTTCTGATTTCAAGCCACTCAGCAAACTATTCCCATTCCTACTCAGCTTGTATTTCTCAAAGAATTCACTCACAGGACATGAGCATCACTGGCTGGGCCCCGTATCTATCGCCCGTCACTAGTAACCCCTTGAGATGTGGGAGTGGGGTGGGGGTGGTGGTTGGGGGAGTTGCCTTCTTGAATCATTGCAGTCTGTGTGCTGTAGGTTGTTCAGAGATGTGGGTATCATTGGCTGGGTCACCACTTATTCCCCACCTCAAGAAGCTGCCTTCTTGAACCACTGCAGTCCATGTGCTGTCGGTAGACCCACAATGCCCTTGGGGGGGGGCAGGAAATCCCAGGATTCTGACCCAGCGACACTGAAGGAACAGCGAATTGAATTTATTGCCCCGTGTACCGAGGCACGGTGAAAAGCTTTGTCTTGCGAGCACTACAGGCAGATCACAGAGTTAAGTAGCATAGATAGTAAATTATAGGTAAACAGCGGCAAAAACAAAAACACAGATACAGGCGAATACTAAGAGTTCGTGAGTCCATTCAGCATTCTAACAACAGTAGGGTAGTAACTGTTTCGAAACCGGCTGGTGCGTGTGTTCAGGCTTCTGTACCTTCTCCCCGATGGTAGAGGTTGTAGAAAAACATTGCCAGGGTGGGATGGATCTTTGAGAATGCTGGCGGCCTTTCCTTGACAGCGGGCCTGGTAGATGGATTCTATAGATGGGAG
>NC_057748.1:1878353-1880905 GCF_004010195.1 Chiloscyllium plagiosum
TTTAAAAGGGACCTAAGGGGTAACTTTTTCGCACAGAGGGTGGTGTGTGTATGGAATGAGCGGCCAGAGGAAGTGGTGGAGATGAATACAATTTCAACAATTAAAATGTTTGGACCGGTCCGTGGATAGGAAGGGTTTGGAGGGATATGGGCCAAAGGCAGGTAAGTGGGACTGGTTCCGTTCAGGAAAGCTGATTGTCATGGGTGGGTTGGGCTGGAGGATCTGTTTCTGTGCTGTGTGAGTCTATCCGGGGAAAGTGGGGAGTATTCCCACACACTCCTGTAGATGGTGGACAGGCTTTGGGGAGTCAGGAGGGGAGTTACTCGCTGCAGGATTCCCAGCCTCTGACCCGCTGTTGTAGTTGATGTGGTGAGTCCAGTTCAGTTTCTGGTCAATGGTAACTCCCGGGATGTTGAGCTGGATATTCACAGTCAGAATATTTTTGAAGCCCTCCCTGCTCTCCCAAGACCCAACTCCTGTGCTGCTGAGCTTCAGTTCCACTGCCATGAGCTGCCCTTTGGTGCATCAGCTCAGGTGGCTATTCAACCACAGTAAGCATCACTGACTAGTGCCATCTTCTCTTAGTTGAGTAGTTGAACCCACCAGAGGCCCCCCCACTAAGAGCGCGAGCGGATAGTGAAGGGGAATACTGTCACTCAGTCAGAACCTTAATCCTGGAGCTGGACAATCTTGATCATGGGGCACACTCCCTGGGATAGGAGCTCAGGATTGAGATGAGGAGATATCAATTTGCTCAGGTAAAGGGTGTGAATTGTTCAAATTCTCTATCCCAGAGGGCTGGGGGGGTGACTGCGGGCTGCAATGTTCATATTTTTGTCCTTTCGGAGAGAGAAGGGTCACAGTGAGGTGAAGTGAAAACCGAAAGTCAGCATGATCTGATTGAATGGCAGCACAGGCCCGAGGGGCTGAATGGCCTGCTGCTGTTCCTGCACAGTATCGCTAAAGACAGAAAGCCGCCCAAGCCCACCGCTGTTAAAAAGAAGAATATTTCTTTCTGAGTAAAGGCTGGGTTGGTGCCGATGGTGAGGGTTTGGTCGTGAGAGTCAGCTCTCTGTACAGGCCCAGGAAGGGAGTCAAACCAGAGTGATGCTGACTTTGGCTTTTGTTTATCTCGTAGTGGATCAGAATCATGTCAAACAAATAGCAGCAGCCTGGCCTCCAGCCCAGGTAAGGGAAGAGGAAGGATGTTGTTATCATTTCAATCTCCAACAACTTGCAGCCCTCTGATCTGATCGACACACAGCCACACATTAACCCTCTGTAAGCTGCAGGAGTTCAGCCACCTTCCTGAAAACTACCTTGTTCCCCGCTGCTTGATAACTCTCTCTGTTACCACCACCTTCCTCCCCCTCACCCCCCAACTTCACAAATCCATTTGGTCCAGTATTTCATTGCCCAAGCTGTATCTAATCTCAGGAATTCAATCCTTTAACATTTCCAAACAGCTTTATCTCCATGACATCAACATTGCTCTCGCGTCTCCTTATGGAGCTCACTGTCACAACAGTCAGAGAGTTACACAGTGTGGAGACAGACCCTTCAGCCTAACGGTCAGAGAGTTACACAGTGTGGAGCCAGAACCTTCAGCCCAACCAGTCCGTGCCAAACATAATTCCAAACTAAACTAGTCCCACCTACCTGCCCCTGCCCATATCCCTCCAAACCTTTCCTATTCGTGAACTTATGTCTTTTAAATGTTGTAACTGTACCCACATCCACCACTTCCTCAGGAAGTACATTTCACACACAAAGCATTCTCTGTGTAAAAGAATTTGTCCCACGTGTATTTTTTAAATATCTCTCCTCTCACCTAAAGTCATGCCTCCTAGACTTAAAGTGCCCCACCTGAGGGGAAAGACACTACTGTGTTTTATAAAGCTCCTGTAGACACCTTATTTACTCACTCATGGGATGTGGGTGTCATAGGCTAGGCCAGCATTTATCACCCATCCCTAATTGCCCAGAGAACAGTTAAGAGTCATCCCCATTGCTGTAGGTCTGAAGTCACATGTAGGCCAGACCAGGTAAGGATGGCAGATTTCCTGGCTCAGTGGTTAGCACTGCAGCCTCACAGCACCAGGGTCCCAGGTTCAATTCCAGCGACTGTCTGTGTGGAGTTTGCACATTCTCCCCGTGTCTGGGTGGGTTTCCTCCGGGTGCTCCAGTTTCCTCCCACAGTCCAAAGATGTGCAATTCAGGTGAATTGGCCATGGGAAATTGCCCGTAGTGTTAGGTGGATTAGTCAGAGGGAAATGGGTCTGGGTGGGTTACTCTTCGGAGGGTCAGTGTGGACTTGTTGGGCTGAAGGGCCTGTTTCCACACTGTAAGTGATCTAATCTAATCTAATTCAGATTCCACTATTTACCAGAGCAGGACTCAAACCCAGGGCTCCAGACCTTTTCCTGGATTAATAGTGTATTTATCCTCCTGTTGTGGCACTGCAGAGGGTCAGGTGATGGGAGTGGGGTGGAGGGAGTGGGATGGAGGAGGGAGTGGGGTGGAGGAGGGAGTGAGATGGAGGGGGGGTGAGA
>NC_057748.1:1881040-1883036 GCF_004010195.1 Chiloscyllium plagiosum
AGAGTGTTGAGGCAGAGGTAGGGTAAGACTGAAGTGGAGGGGGGGTTGAGATGGAGGGAGAGGGTTAGCTAGAGGAGTGAGGTGGGGGGAGCGAGAGCCTGAGGTGACTATTATCTTTCAGCTGTGATCTTGGGAAAGATGATAGAGTTTGTACAAATAACCCTCCTGGGGCTGGTGTGGTGTGGAGGCTGAAATTTGCAAAGCGATTATTTCCCTGTAATTCAAATGAAAGGATTACAAGTGATTACTTAAACTGGATCAGCCTGTTCCTACCTCATGCCACAGGAAATACAACGGGCACAAAATCCCAGAATAATGTCAGTCGACACCTCAATTGGAAAATACTTCCAACAGCTGCTCAGAGGAGTCACTGCATCGTGAATGACAAAACCTGCACTCTGCTCACTCTGATCTCATGCTATAGATTCTGGGTCTTATGATCCTGCTCCAACCACCTGATGAAGGAGGGTCGCTCCGAAAGCTACTGCTTCCAAGTAAACCTGTTGGACTATAACCTGGTATTGTGTGATTTTTAACTTCCTGTTAATGGACCAGGATATCCCTGAGGGATTTCAGTCCCGGAATTAAATTGGGATCATGACTATCACTGTTGCTGATTGAGCTTCTTCCCTTCAATCCTTTTCATTCCTAAAGACATTTTAATTCCAAGCAAGAGGCTCCTTCCCTCCCTCCACCTCACCCTTCCTTCTGTCTCAGTCTCTCCCTCCATCTCTCCATCTCCATCACTCCACCTCACTCCCTCCTTCCACATCTCTGCCCTCTCTCCCCCTCATCCTCTCCTTTCCATTGCCTCAGCCTCTCCCTCACCTCAGCTCTTCCTCCCTCCATCTCTCTCCATTGATCTCCCTCCTTCCACCTCTCCCTCTGCCTCCACCTTCGTTCCTCTCTCTCTCGCAGGAATATTGTGTCAGTTAAAACCTTTAATGCAGCGATAACAAATGGACTGGTTACATCAGGTTGAGGACTTAATTGCCATTCGAACTGAAGAGATACAGGGTCAGTACTGGACAGAAAGAGGGCATTCAGCCTTTCAAGTCCAGCTGCTAGATAAATTGAGTCAGCCTCATTCTCCCACCCAGCCCTGCAGTCTCTGAGTGTCTCTGTCCCTCAGAAACCAATTTCCAGTCATCAGTCACTTGGCTGTAAGAATACACAGCAGAGGAGGTAGTGGCCTGGTGGCTTTATCGCTCAGCTACTATTGGTCTGGGTACTTGGGTTTGAATCCTGCCACTGCAGATGGTGGAATTTTAATCCAATTAAAAAATTGAGAATTAAAAGCTTAATTGTCTGGGAAAAGAAACATTTGCATCACTAACATCCTTTAGGAACAGAAATCTGCCATCCTTACCTGGTAGACTAGCAGGAGGCAGCAGGCTGGGAGAACTCAGCAAGCCAGGCAGCAGCAGGAGGTGGAGAAGCCAACACTTCGGGTTCTTACCCTGGTCTGGGCCTACACGTGACCCCATGTTGATTCTTAGCTGCCCTCTGGGCCATTAGGGATGGGTAATAAATGCTGGTCTCGGCAGTGACACCCTCATCCCGTGACTGAATTAAAAACAAAGCTGGGAAAAGGATGGTGAATGTTTTGGAAGCATCTCATTAAAGTTGGATTTATTCAGGTGATTGCTGTAGCCATGGATGAGTTCACGGACCGGAATATATTTAAGGATCTGATAGAAGCTTCCAGCCGCCGGCGAGTCCCTGTTTACATCATCCTGGACCAGGACAATGTGAAGTATTTCCTGGAAATGTGCAAGAAAATAGAATTGAACAACTTGATGATTCGTGTGAGTGACCCACTGAGGGGTGAGGGGACTGACTCTATGTGAGGGTTTGCACTATCCCCTGCCCCTCATGCTGAGGCAGCTGTCACCCCCTGCCCTCACACTAGACCCCAACTCCACCTACTCCCCCACTTCCCCCCTCCCTCCCACTCTCCCTTCCCTCGTTTTCCTATCCCTCTCCCTCTTCCCCC
>NC_057748.1:1884733-1897641 GCF_004010195.1 Chiloscyllium plagiosum
CTCCCCCTGTAAACCTCTGTAACTCCCTCTGTCCAGTTATAGCAGTCTGTGAGAGCTCCTCCCACTCGGAATTTGGCTCATTGTTATCTCCTGCCCTCACACCCTCACAGCCTGCACACCATTCCCTCTCAGATCACTTCCTAAAGCCTCGGGTGGAGTTGCCTCGTACCACCCCCCCCCCAACTCTCAAACTGTACACTCCGCACCCGTCTCCACTCACTGTCTGATATTCCTGTTTCTCACATCCCATTCGCTTCTTTGAAAATCTGTTGCTCTGGTTCTCTGACCTTTTATGAACCAAAACAGACCGCTCGTGATGTGGAAAACCTCTCTCCAATCTCCTTCATCCTCCTCCTTTCCAGGGAGAACGGTCCCAGCCTCTTCCCACCTTTCTTCAGAAACGAACCATCTCCTCGCTAGAAAGATTCTCATGCCCCCTTTTCTGAACTCCCTCCCTCCCTCTCTCTCCGCCTTCCTGAGAATGTGGCACCCACAATCCTCCAGCTGAGGTCTAACCAGGGTCTTGTACAAGTTCAACAACACCTCCTTGCTCTTGTATTCAGTGTCCCTGGTTATAAAGCCGAGGATACTGGCTCCTTTATGAACTGCTCTCCCAGCCTGTTCTGCTGCCTTGATGACTGATCCATCTTTGCTTCTTAAAGCAGTCCCTTATTATTTCATAAACATCGAAAGAATAGTGGATGCTGGAAATCAGAATCAAAAACAGGAAGTCTCTTTTTAATTCATCCTGTCTCTCTATGTTCTTTGACTCAGTAATATCACCTCACACCTCTCTGTGTTGAATCTTCTCTGGACATTCCACAACATGTCAATGTCCTTTCAGAGTTCCACACTGTCCCACACCTCCTCACAACTTACAATTCTCCCAAGTGTAATATCATCTACAAAACTTTGAAACTGTTCCCCCCCACCGCAGCCCAAATCTAGGCCATTAACCATATATCAGGACAAGTGCCAGCAAGTTACTGCAGGTGCTGGAATCTGTATTGAACACAGAGTGCTGGAGATCTCTGTGAGTCTGACAACATTCCACACAGAGACAGCAAGGTTTGATGAAGAGTCATTGAGACTTGAAACGTGAGCTTGCTCTCTCTCCATGGATGCTGCCTGACCCGCTGAGATCTCCAGCAGGTTTTGTTTTCAGTATAAGGCTGACAACATTCCGGAACGTCCTCCAGCCCCAGAAACATCCTTTCCCCATTGTCTCCTGTCATGCAGCCCTGTTCCTGACTAATGACTAACGTCCCATTTTTATTCTCAGAGCTAGAAATTTGTCACGTCTGCCGAGTTTCTCAAGTGCTTTGCAAATCCATGTGTACCACATCCCCTCATCAACTCTCTCTGTTACCATATTATAAAAATACCACCAAGTTAAACATTACTTTCCCTCAGCACCTGTATGCCGGCCTTCCTTAATGAACCTGCTTTTATGATTATGATTTTTCTCAGAATCATCTTTCTGAGATCTCCCCATCACTGGGTGAAAGTGACCAGTCTGTATCACCTGCGCTTTTATGAACAAGAGGCAATTGTCCAGACCCCTGTGTCCAACTGAACGAGTCTGGCCAGTCCCACAGTCCCATCATTTCCACTCTCACTCCCCTTAGTGCTTAGTGAGTATGTTGGAGAGAGACAGACAGACAAACAGACAGAGTCTGTGTGTTTTTCTAAGTGAAAGTATGTACATTTTACTTGTGTGTGTATGTCTGTATGTGTGTTATGTCTACCTATCTCTCCTTGGTGTGTGTATGTATCTGTGTGTAAGTCTGTCTTCTTGTTTATATGTGCATGCTTGTCTCTCTGAACATGTGTTTCTGTCTGTCTGTTTGCCTGTCAGTATATCTGTGTGAGTCTGTGTTTGCCTGTCTGTCTCTCTGCCTGCCTGTGTGTGTGTATGTGTGTCTATGTGAGTCTGTCCCTCTATATGTCTGTCTGTCTCTCTGCCTGCCTCTGTGTGTATTTATGTGGGTCTTTCTCTCAGTGTGTCTCTGTGTATGTGTCAGTCTGTCTGTCTCTGTGTGTGCCTGTCTGTGTGTCTGTTTCTCTCTCTGTCTCCCTGTCTGTTTCACTCTGTCAGTCGGTCAGTGTGTGTGCATGTGTCTGCCTGTCTATCTCTCTGTCAGTCTGTCTGTTTCTCTGCCTGCTCGTGTGTCTGTTTCTCTCTGTCTGTCTGTCAGTGTGTGTCTGTGAGGGTGCACTGGGACAGCAATGCCCCAATTGGCTCGTGACCAGCCCTGACTGAGGAACAAGGCCGATGGTGTGTGAACATAGATTGAGAGCCGGGAGTTGGGGGGACCCTTTGGCTACAGACACAGCTCCTCTACCCCCTCCTCCCTCCAGACGCTCGGTAAACACACTGTCTTCAAACCCTCCTGGTGTGAGGATGTAAAGCTAGGTTTGTGATTTGTCACCAGCTTCACGTGGAGCAGTTCCCGGTTAAACCGCAGCACCGTCGCCA
The DNA here is from genome assembly GCF_004010195.1 of Chiloscyllium plagiosum. Taxonomy (NCBI): domain Eukaryota; kingdom Metazoa; phylum Chordata; class Chondrichthyes; order Orectolobiformes; family Hemiscylliidae; genus Chiloscyllium; species Chiloscyllium plagiosum. The sequence goes on from NC_057748.1 coordinate 1,887,213, forward strand.
TATACACCGGTCAGATCCTGGAAAACTTCGACATGGAATTCCGGCAGCTCTATGCCAACTCAGATTTGGTGGATCTCCACGAGTTGCTGGATATCAAGGCTGCTTTCACAAGTGTGACTCCCAGCGTCAGCGCCAGCCCAGTCCCTCTGCGCTCCGACGACCTCAAGAGGAAGTTCCATAACCCCAAATACCTCCTGGTGACGGAGGGAGTGCACCGGGTCCCCTCGGAAAACCAACAGCCTCCCGCGGACGAGGTGACGGTGAGGGAGAGGAGCGTGAGATTCCGAGAGAGGAGAGGAACCATGAGGGACAGTAAGAGAGAGGATCACAGCAAATCAGTTCAGGCAGTCGAGGACTGGCTGCTGAAGAATGATGTCCGGGGACTGGAGGAACCAGAGCCTCTCGAAGACCTGGTGCCACCCAGCAAGATGCCCAACGCCAGCCACCAAGCCTCTACCCGCTTTGGCTTCTCAAACTGGGTCCGAAATAGCACCAGGAGGTTAAAGGGAGCGGAGAGTGACTCCCAACCAGTCTCCGAGCCCAGAGCCTCCAGGAGAAACCTCAGACTGAAGTTTAAGAAAGACTCAGACAAAAGTGGAAAAGTGCTCACGGAGACTGAAAACCCAACAGACCTGGGCGCAGGTACCTATCACCCACTCTGTGGGCTTTTTAAAATCAATCCTTCATTCATCCATTCACTTCCCATCCCTAGTTGACCAGAGGGCAGTTAAGAGTCGACCTCAGAGTCAAACAGCACAGAAACAGAGCCTTTAGCCAACTCCTCCAGGCTGACCAGGATTCCTCAGCTGAACTAGTCCCATTCACCTGCGTTTGGCCCATATCCCTGTAAACCTTTCCTATCTATGTACCTGTCCAAACGCCTTGTGGGTTTGGAGTCACCTATAATCCAGACCAGGTTAGGACGGCTATTTCCTTCCCTAAGGGACATGAGTGAACCAGATGAGTTCTTACAACAATCTACTGTATTAAGCTACAGTAGGATTCAAACTCACATCCTCAGAACATGAGCCTGATAGCAGTGACCTTACTATTTGACCACCACCTCCCCACAATTCTCTTAACCCCCTTTTACCCTCTCCTATCCAATGGGAGTCAGCAATCAGGTTTCCCCTCTCCTGATTGGACCGTTTTCATTTGAGGTTTAACGCCTTGATTTTGAACTCCCTCCTTGTGGCTCATCCCCTTCCATAGGCCATGAATCAAACCCAGACCCTGTGGGTGTTGGAGATTGGGACAGGGACAGCGCTGAAGGCAGTCAGCAGGGGGCAGCGTCTGAGGGAAGACAAACAGGTTAATGCTTTATATTCAGTAAAACTCTTCATTAGAATGGAAGGGGTCTCGAAAATAACGCTATTGGTGGAGGAGGAGGAGGAGCGAGTGGAACAATTGGTGAGGGGACTCAGAGCAAAAGACAAAGGGAGTGCTAATGGGAGTAGAGGAGCGATCGAGATGCAGAATAGATGTTAATGCTATTTGTCAACGGCAGAAAATAAGTCATTTCTCCTGGGGACAAACCCATGCAAACGAGACACGAGATGGGAAGGGGTTGTTCAGATCCTGAAGATGTTGAACTCAATCTTGAGTCATACAGCATAGAAGTAAACCCTTCAGCCCACCCAGGCCATGCTGTCTGCCTATAATCCCAAACTAAGAGTCCTCAAGGTTATAAAGTGCCAAAGGGGAAAGTGAGGAGATCCAGGACAGAAAGGTGAGCCTGAGAGCAAAACCCGATCACCTCCACCAACCCCATCCCAGATCCCTGGCTTTTCCCCATTCCCATTGTTCCACTGCTGGTGACCTGGGGCTCAAAGTTCTGGAATTTTCCCTCCAGGTCGGATTCAAACTCCCATCCTTTTGAGACTTGTTGCAACAGCAGAACTATTCCCCAGAGCCCTGAATCCACCATTAGCCTCATCTCCAGATGGGGAAGTGACGTTCCTGATGAGTAAAAGGTGGAAGAGTGTGGGCAATGTCCCAGAGCCCTCGGGAGATTGCAGGACCCACACCAACGCCCCCCACGCTCTCCTCTTTCTAGCCCTTCATGACCAGGTTGACCCCTCTCTCCCGGCAGCCCTTACTCACCCTCTGCCTTTGTGTTTTCGCAGGAAAGGCCAGTCCCTCTATGTCAGAGAGAGGTCGCAACAAGGACACCCCAAAGAGCAAGGAGCAGTGTGTGCTGTCATGAGGAGTGGGCCCGAGGGGGCTGGGAGCATGGGAAGGGGCGGGGGAGGCACAAGGGGTTTTTGGGGACAGCTGGGGAGCGACCTTCGAGTTGTGCTTTGTTTCTGGTGGCTGTGAGGATCAGGAGAGTTCTCACAGCGTGGTGAGGGGCTGGTGGCTTGTGTGGGAGGCTGGGGGTTTGGAATCTTGCCCTCACCTGCTGGGCCCCCCCTCCCTCCCTCAACACTGCCCCAGGTGCTTCTTACTGAGGATCCCTGAGCCCCACAGTTTGGAAAGATCCCAGGACTGGCTCCTGGTTTCGGGGCAGGGAATGGTGGTGGAGGGGTCTAAGTTGCCACTTTCCATCAAATCCCTCCCCCTACCTCCTAAATCACTACCCAAAGACTCCAGGTGGAGGCGATATTGAGAAGCCAGCCCTCTGGAAGCATAAACCTGAGTATTAAATCATTCAGGGCAAATAACCCAGCGTGGCCAGTGTCATTGATAACTCTAGTGCTGGATTAGTGGTGCTGGAAAAGCACAGCAGTTCAGGCAGCATCTGAGGAGCAGGAAAATCAACGTTTTTGGCAAAAGCCCATCATCAGAAATACAGCTGATGAAGGGCTTTTGTCCGAAACGTCAATTTTCCTGCCCCTCGGATGCTGCCTGAACTGCTGTGCTTTTCCAGCACCACTCTAATCCAGAATCTGGTTTCTAGCATCTGCTGTCATTGTTTTTACCCAACTCTCTTGCTCACTGTCTGGAGTCACACACATACTCCAAACACGTGGAAAGTTTACAGAAACATCAGCACCCACCGACCGGGGTCTCAGACAGAGCGAGCACACACTGGCCGGGATCTCAGACAGAGCGAGCACACACTGGCCGGGATCTCAGACAGAGCATCCACTGACCGGGATCTCAGACAGAGCGAGCACACACTGGCCGGGATCTCAGACAGAGCATCCACTGACCGGGGTCTCAGACAGAGCACCCACCACTGACCGGGGTCTCAGACAGAGCACCCACCCACTGACCGGGGTCTCAGACAGAGCGAACACCCACTGATCGGGGTCTCAGACAGAGAGAGCACCCACTGACCGGGGTCTCAGACTGAGCGAGCACCCACTGACCGGGGTCTCAGACAGAGCGAGCACCCACTGGCCGGGGTCTCAGACAGAGCGAGCACCCACTGACCGGGGTCTCAGACTGAGCAAACACCCACTGACCGGGGTCTCAGTGATTATTTTAAAACGGAGCTCAATTCCAGGTTTTAAAAATCAGAAATGATCCCAGTTCAGGGAATCATTGTTTAATAAAGCTGAATCCTTCCTACATTTTGATCATAATCTATGTTATCTTCAGCAGTTGGAGCCAGTCACAGAGAAACGTGAGTGACTCAAATTAACTTACAGATGACAGGGATGGATGGAGGAATGTTACCAAAGTGTGCTGACCTGAACCTGTACTGTTACTAAGTCATATTTTATTATGTTTTACAATAAACTGTGAAGATTATGCTTCTTTATTTTACACAAAAATTATTGAAAGAGAAATTATTTAAATAAAAATATTTTGTACATTTTCAGATCTCCATTTTACAGCATCGCTTTTTAGAAAGATTTCACCTAATGTTTTTCCCAGTTACCTGTGACACTCATTGAACCCAGCCACGGAATTAATCAGAAATAAGTACAGCAATCTCTCTGCTTCGGATTTTGACCCGAGAAGAGAAATAGAAAAAGATGCAGAAGGATGAAGGTGGAGTTGAGAAATTCTTGTCAGCTGCAGGAAACTGAAGAAAAGTGAGGATGACCCTTTCACTCAGAAAAAGACAGGGAGTGACCCAGTCGAGGTCTTTATGGTTATGAAAATGGGTCAAACATAGAGATGTCTAATACTAAGGGCCATACGTTCGAGGTTAGACGGGGTAAATTCAAAGGAGATGTAAGGGGCACTTTTTAAAACACAGAGTGTGGTAGGAATGTGAAAGACACTGCCAGGGATGGGTGGTGGAGGCAGGTATGATAGCAGTGTTTAAGATAAGCACATGGATATACAAGGAATGGAGGGATATGTACCAAGGGCAGGCAAAAGGGATGAGTTTAATTTGGTGTCATGTTCAACACATTGTGGGTCGAAGTACCTATTCCTGTGCTGTACTGTTCTACGTTATATGTACTTGTTGGGGTGAGGGAGAAGGGCCATTAATATAAGAAAGTGGCGAACAAATCTAACAGAGAATTCAGCAGAAAGCCTCCTTATCCAGAGAACTGCGAGAAAGTGGGAGCAGCGGGCAGTCCCCTGCCCTCCAACTGGGAGCAGCGGGCAGTGTCGTGTTGATATATTTAATGGGAAGCTGGATAAACACATAAGGGGAAAGGAATCGAAGGATAATTTGAATCGGGTTTATTGTCACGTACTCACATGTGAAAAGTTTACAAATCATCACTTAATGTTGCTGAAATAACTCCACAGAGGCTGCTATCCCATCACCAAGTCACCCCTTACTTACGTGTAGAGAGTCCTTAACAGTGATCCAGCTCCGTCAGAGCCAGCTCTCAGAGTGACCTGAACCTCGGACACTCCTGTTTATTTATTTTTTTCCTTTTTTTAACCCCCACACTACCACCTAACTGCGGTAGTGCTTATTTTTTCCCCAGCACCCATGGTGTGTGTGTGTGTGCAGGGGTGAGACACAGTGAGAGACACAAAGTGCACGAATCTTTATTCAATTTCCACCACCAGGAAGATAGGAAAACACCCGGGTGGCCAGTGACAAGCACTGCCCTTCACATCAAAGGGCAGTGCTGTGTGATCAAAACAGTGAAGGGGAGGGTAGGGACTAAATCAAAATAGAGTTGGAGGGAGAAATGATGCACCCCACTCCCTGCGGCGCCCACCTCTCCCAGAACAACTCCAGGGTGTTGGTACAGAACAAGCAGTTGGGCTGGGAGTCCGTGAACCACCGCAATCTGCGGTTGCAGGGGACTGCTGCGTGCAGCACCCTCCACCCCAGATCCCCGAGAGAAAGGGGGAGGACTCCCGCGTAGAGAGCCCTCCACTGGGGATCCCCACCGCCCGGTGGCAAATGGGCACGCCAAGGCGTGTCCGGACGGTGGATGAGGGAGAAGAGGTGGACGGTGTGCAGCAGCAGTCTGTACAGGGCTCTCCTGTTCACCTCCCTAAACGAAACAAAGTTAAAATTTCGGAGGCGGCTCAGGTTGTGGGGCACAGGCTCCCGCGGGAAGTACGGGACCTTGGGGCCAATGTGAAATTCTGTCCGGGCTGGGGTGAGCGCGGACGGGGTCCCACCGCACACCTGAGCGTCCTCCAACTGGTGTACTACGTCGGGTCCGAGCACCGCCGTTTTGAGGCGTCGGATGGCGGTGGCCACGTACTGGACGTCTACCGCTGCCCTGCCTGCTATGTCCTGCGGCAGCGTCCAGCCCAGGCCCCCGGCACCCAGCACGTCCCCGACCCTGGTCACCCTCGCCGCCACGGCCCTCCCCCCCGACAGCCACTCGAACCCGCGAGTACGGAGGTGCGGATTCCTGAGCAACGGCTCCCTGACGACTGCCGCTACTCCAGCCGGAGGGTAGGCGCGACGCGATTCGACCATGTTCCAGACAGTGATCAGGTCCTGGTAAAAGACAGGCAGCATCTTGAGGGCGACCTCTAAACCGTCACGGTCGACGAATAGGAGCTGCGTGTCGTAGTTGAGGTTACGCACCTGGCGGAAAAAATACGTCGCCAGGGCGCACCATCTAGGAGGAGGCTCGACGTAAAGGTATCGCCGCAAGGTCTGAAGGCGGAACGTCGCGACCTGGGTGCGGGCGCACACCAGCGACTGACCGCCCTCCTCAATAGGGAGACTCAGAACCTGCGCGGCGACCCAGTGCATCTTTTTGTCCCAGAAGAAATCGACCAACGGGATGTGGATTGCTAGTTGATGTACGTGGATGTGGATTGCTAGTTGATGTACGTGGATGCGGATTGCTTTTTTTTTTCCTTTTTTTTCCCCCCACACTACCACCTAAGTGCGGTAGTGCTTATTTTATCCCCAGCACCCATGGTGTGTGTGTGCTGCCCTTCACATCAAAGGGCAGTGCTTTGTAATCAAAACAGTGAAGGGGAGGGTAGGGAATAAATCAAAATAGAGTTGGGGGGAGAAATGATGCACTCCACTCCCTGCAGCGCCCACCTCTCCCTGAACAACTCCAGGGTGTTGGTGGACACCGCGTGGATGTGGATTGCTTTTTTTTTCCACCACCAGGAAGATAGGAAAACACCCGGGTGGCCAGTGACAAACACTGCCCTTCACATCAAAGGGCAGTGCTTTGTAATCAAAACAGTGAAGGGGAGGGTAGGGAATAAATCAAAATAGAGTTGGGGGGAGAAATGATGCACTCCACTCCCTGCGCCGGCCAGGATTCCTCAGCCGGGCCGAGGTAGACCCCCAGGTAGAGGAGATGGGTGGTACTCCAGCTGAACCCCCGTAACGAGGGGGAGTGGGTGCGGCGGCAAAACCATCAGCCATCGGCGTGGGCTGGGCTGCCTTCTGGGTGGGGCAGTTTTTTCCTTATGTGCCCCACCTCGTGGCACAGGTGGCACTGCACGCCGTCCGCCATCCAGAAGGCACGGTAGGCCGCGCCCTCGTGGAGGAGGCTGAATGAGCCCTCGGTGACCTCCTCCCGGGCCAGGCAAATAAATACCTGGCGTCGGAAGGAGTAGATGTGTCGGAGGGCGGGGTCCTTCAGACCGAGCAGGAGCGGCTGGACACCCAACCGGATTTCCCCCAGGGTGGTGAGGTGGGGGAGAAGGAGCTCGCTGGGAATGAAGGGCGGGACATTGGAGATCATGACCCTCTGGGCCGTAACCTCCAGAGGGTCGACGGGCAAATGTGTCCCGCCCACAGCGAGCCCCCTCTCCACGGCCAGGTGGACCGCCTGCTCGGTCTTCAGGAAGAAGACGGCCTTCCCGTACATCCGGGCCGCAGTGACGATGGCCAGTGGGCCGACCACACTAGCCATGGCCTTGCTGCAGGCCTCAATTGACATGTTGGGGTGGGGATAGGCCTTGACCCCCAGGTGTTTGGTCAGGTGCCTGAAGGGGGTCGCGGTTGCAGCCGGGGTTGGAGCAGCCGAGCCCAAGGCAGCGGCTACCCCGGCCTAGGTGCGGCTGGGCCCCGTGACCTTCGAGCTCACCATACTCTGCTGCTGGATGTTGGTAGGCCCCAGGCAGCAGCGGTGGAAGTGGGCCTCTGGCAGCAGCAGATGTCCTGGGAGGTGCCCAAGGCGAGTCCCAGGCAACGGTGGAGACCGACCTCAGGCAACAGCAGCGGTGGAGGCAGGCCTCGGGCGAGTCCGAGGCAGGCCCTTGGTCGCAGCGGTGGGGGGGCAGACCTGTTGGGGTGGGTCCCCAAGGCAAGTCCCAGGCAGCAGCAGTGAGGCAGGCCCCAAGCAGTAGCAGCTGAGGCAGGTCCGGGCGGGGTCCCAGAGACCAGCAGTGGGAGTGGGCCCCAGGTCAGCAGCAACACTCCCTTGACCTGGGTGATGCCCAGGCTGCAGCTCCAAAAGTAGTCCCCAGACTCAAAGCTCTCACCTCCTTCTGCCTCTGCCGCCTCCATCTTCCTTCTCCTTTCTAGAGCTCTCTCAATGTGGGGCAGCTGGTCCAGGGACAGTCCCCTTCCTCTCTGACACCTTCAAGGAGGAGAGTCCTTGCACACACACACTGATCCAGCTCCCTCAGAGCCAGCTCTCAGAGTGACCCAAACCTCTGACACTCCTGTTTTTATTTTTTTCTTTTCTCTCCTTACCCTCACACCACTGCCACTCTCCGGTTTATTTTTTTTTATTTTATTAAACAAATTACAAAAACAGTTTACAACAAACAGTTACACTCTCTGTTTATTTTTTTCTTTTCTCTCCTTACCCTCACACCACTGCCACTCTCCGGCTTATTTATTTTTTATTTTATTAAACAAATTACAAAAACAGTTTACAACAAACAGTTACACTCTCTGGTTTATATCTGTCAGCCAGGGCTCCCTGATTTGGACCAGATTAACAGCCCCAATCAGGGAACTCATATTCTGTGAGGTCCACTTGACTGACCTTGTTACAATTAACTGCAGATGCCATCTTGGGTACTAAGGTACCAAGGTCCACAATTTTGGTACAAAGCAGAAAAATAAAGAAATAAAAGTTAAAATGTTGAACATTTCAGTCCTTACTGAATAGTGAAAGAACAAAGATTTCCAGTTAACAGTTCAACACCAAAGTCCATCAGCTCCTGGCCATGCTGGGCTTGTGCTACACCGCTCTGGGCTTTCCCCACCAGATGCCTGCTCAAGATAGGGGCAAGAGAGTTGAGAGAGTGGCCAGGGACCCGGGTTCGATTCCAGCTGCGGGCGACTGTCTGTGTGGAGTTTGCACATTTTCCCAGTTTCTGCGTGGGTTTCCTCCAGGTGCTCCTCCCACAGTTCAAAGATGTGCAAGCCAAGTGAATTGGCCGTGCTAAATTGCCCATAGTGTTAGGTGCATTAGTCAGGAGTAAATATAAGGTAGGGGAATGGGTCTGAATAGGTTGCTCTTCAGAGGGTCGGTGTGGACTTGTTGGGCCGAAGGGCCTGTTTCCATACTGTAGCGTATCTAATCTAATCTTTTGTAGATCATGAACCCCAGCACAGAGTGTTAGGGCTGAATGGCCTGTTTCTGTGCTGGACACTGGCACAAGAGGACACAAGGATCAGTGCTGGGTCCACTGCTTTTTGTCATTTATATAATGTCCAACCAGTCAATGTTGACCGTGGTCACAAACTAAACTTGTCCCACCTTCCTGTGCTTGGCCCATATCCCTCCAAACATTTTCTATTTGTGCATTTACCTAAATGTCGTTTAAATGTTGTAACTGTACCCACATCTACCACCACCTCTGGCAGTGCACTCCACACGAGAACCAGTCTCTCTCTTGAAAAGAGTTGCCCCCCTCATGTCCTTTTTATGTCTTTATCCTCTCTCCTAAAAAATATGCCACTAGTTCAGGACTCCCCTTACCCGGAGGGGAGGGAGGAAGTCTTGTATATTTACCCTACCCATGCCCCCTCATGATTTTGTAAACCTCTACAAGGTCACCCCTCTCTCTGTCTCTGTCCCTGTCCCTGTCCCTGTCCCTGTCCTCTCTGGCAGTGGCCCACATTCTCTCCACTGGCTCCAGCTCTGACCCTGGGGCGGGGACTGCGCTGCTGTTCCCATCATCTCCTCATGGTGGCTCCATCGGGGGAGGCCGAAGCTCGGTGGCAGTGTGGACCATCTTGCCGCCACCCGTCGGCTCCTTGTTTCCGGCGATCGCTGCCGTAAAGCGGATTCAACCCGCGGCACCCGATTCCCGATTCACATCAAACCTGTGTCCCGTTTGGATCAACCTGAACCACAGGCCGCGGAGGGGGACACGGCCCGGCCCTAGGCCCTAGGCCCTAGGCCCATCTGCAGGTTTGTTTCAAAGAATGATTTAATCTGACGGCAACATTCACGACATTGTCGTGGCATGACCCCGAAACTCCTTTACGGTGGTGTGCAGCGGGTCCCCACTGAGTTTATTTCTCCCTTTTCACTGATTATTGGGATCCCCAGCAGCTGTTGAAATGTTATATTTCTGAGTCTGAGTGGGAAAGGTGACATTTACGTGGCACCCACTTCCACTGACTTTACGGCTGCGTGATGGCTCCGTTTTACGGCGGTTTACGACGATACCGTCGTTACAGCTTACGGCAGTGGGTCTGTCCCGGTTTGGGGTGCTTTACGGCAGTGTGGCGCTCCCGGTTTACGACAGTTTGCGGCAGTGTGGCGGCCACTCTCGGTGGCGTTTCCCGAAGTTTCTCGAATCCGGTTCCATCGGCGGCGGCGGAGCCGGAGATTCGGGTAATGGCGGCGGCGCAGCCCCGGGGAGGGGACCCGAGAGTCGGACAGACCGGGAATGGACCGCCCGGGGGGGTCAGGAAAATACCGGCGGGGGCCTGAGGCCTCGGGCCTGCACCGCGTCCTGCGTTTGTGTAGCGCCTGGTGCGGGCAACATCTCGGTGCCGCGCCTGGGATTGGCGAGGTGCATTTGTGTAGCGCCCTGAGCGGTCTCAGTGCTGGAACAGCTCAGATTGCGGTTTGCAGATTCTCCTGGTGTTTGTTGGTGTCAAGTTTGAGGGTCATGAACCTCACCCCCCCCCTCCCACCCCCTCACCCCCCCCCCCCCC
>NC_057748.1:1898179-1902749 GCF_004010195.1 Chiloscyllium plagiosum
GGTTGGAGTGTTCCCAGTCGGAAGATAAGACGCTCCTCCTCCGACTGTCGGGTTGTTGTGGTTTGGCGGTGGATGAGTCCAATGAGGCCATCTGTGTTGTACGTATTTTGAACTGGTCCTCCTGGGAGCAGATGCGGCGGGCCGCCTTCCTGACCTGCAGTCTTCTTCTTGTCCTCTCCGCCTCCCTCCTACTCCGACCTATCACCCTCACCTTGACCTCTTTCCACCTATCACATTTCCAACGCCCCTCCTCCAAGTCCCTCCTCCCTACCTTTTATCTTCTCCTGCTGAACACTCTCTGCTCATTCCTGAAGAAGGGCCTGTGCCCGAAACATCGAATCTCCTGTTCCCTGGATGCTGCCTGACCTGCTGTGCTGTTCCAGCAATAAAGTTTCAACTTTGATCTCCAGCATCTGCAGACCTCACTTTCTCCTCGAAGTGTCACTGGGAGACAATTTCAGTGATAGTGAGCTCAACTCAGTAAAACAAGAACAAGGTGAAAAGGATAAAGGTGAACCAGAAATAAAGGTACTGATTTGGAGGGAGGCTGATTTTAACATGGAAAGACAGTATCTGGCCAAAGTGGGATGGGAGCATCAACTTGTAGGAGAATATACACTGGAACAATGGAAATCATTCCAAAAGGAGTGCAGGACCAACACGTTCCTGAAAAGGTGAAAACCAGAGAATCCTGGATATCGAGGAGTATGCAGGAGTAGATGAGGGCAAAAAGGAATAATGGTAGATACAAAGGACTCAAAACATCAGAAACCCTAGAGCAGAATAGAAAGTGCAGAGGATTATTTAAAAAGAAATTAGGGAAGTGAAGAGGGAGTGTGAAAAAGACGCCAGATGATTAAATAAAGGACTGTCCAAATATATTGTGTAAATATTCAGATAACCAGGAAAACAGTGGGGCCCTTTAGGGACCAAAGTAGCGATCTTTGTAGAGACAGAGATAGGTGAAGATGGGCTGGTCATACAGGCTGAACAATGGCAAATGAGTTTTAATCCTTAAAAATGTGAGGTAATGTCCTTTGGGAAGACTAACAAGCCAACTGAGTACATGAAAAATGGTGAGACCCTAAGAAGTGCAGAGGATCAGAGGTACCTCGGTGTATGTATCCACAGATCCTTGAAAGCAACACGTGAATGAAGTGGTTAACAGGGCATATTGGGTTATTTGCTTTTGTTAGTCAAGCCATTGGAGGTTATGATGAATCTGTGTAAGACATGAGTTAGGCCACAGCTGGAGCACTGTGTGCAATTCTGGTCACCAGGAGAGGAAGGATATGACTGTGTGAGCAGGTGTGTAGAGGAGATTCACCCGGATTCTGCCTGGGGTGGAGTGGCTCAGCAATGGAGAGAGACTAAAGGGACTGGGGCTGTTTTCCTTTAACCACAGAAGGCTGAGGGGGATTCTGACTGAGATGGACAAAACTATGAAGGGCATTGATGGGGTCAATAATCAGGGGCACAGTTATCAAGGAAGGAGCAGGATGTTGAGAAGCGATTTAAGGAAAAATGTTTTCACCAAGAGGATGATGGGTATCTGGAGCTCACTGCCTGAAAGAGTGCCAGAGACGGGAACCATCGCAACGGTCAAGTCTTGTTTAGATAAGAACTTGAAATGCCACAACATACAAGCTCACAGGCCAAATGCTGGAAAATGGGCTGAAGGGCCATGCTGTGTAACTCTATAATGTGGTGGTGAGCTGCTACAGCTCCCACAGCTCTCTACCTCCTCAAATGTTTTTATTTATTGTTTGGGGTTCTCTTTGCAGCTTTTGGTAGAAGATGGCCCGATTCCTGACCCCTGTGATCCAGGATAATCCGTTCGGATGGGGACCGTGCGCAGTCCCAGAACAGTTCAAGGACATGCCATACCAGCCATTCAGTAAGGGTGACCGGCTGGGAAAGGTGAGACTCCTCCCTGAGATCTGGGTCAAGTGAACAGAGAGCGAAGGTGGAGATCAGTGTCTTACTCCCTGCCCAGCTCTCAGCTTCACAGCCTTAAACAGACAAACACTGCTAGTGTTGACAAAGGCCGCACCAACTAGCACATTCTGTGTGTCCTTGCCTATGGGCAGCCTGTGGCTTGGAAGGGATGGTGGAATTGCCATGGGGGCGTGGACATAGCTGCTGAGTGTGAGGTGAACTGTGATGGGGTGTGTTTTGTAAAGAATGTAGAGCAGCTAGATGACCCACTCGTGGATTAACACCAGGGCTTTGTGTGTTTCCCTGATCAAGGTGTTCAAATGTTTAAATACGCTTCAGCCAGTCTCACTTCTCGGTGAATGTATAAAACGTGTGTGTGTCTGGTTGTAGTTTACACTTGGAACTTCCTCTATTTCCTCTAAGCATGTGCAACAATTTATATTTTCAGGTTGCTGATTGGACGGGAGCAACGTACCAGGATAAGCGGTATACCAGTAAGTAGCAATGTGCTTGATGGGCGATGCTATTTGAGCGGTGGAGAGCATCACGGCAGAACCTGACTGGTGTTCTGACTTTACCCTGCATCCTTTTTGTGTAGGAGTTTGTTGCTGGAGCAGGAATCCTGGCTGTGTTTTCAGTCCCCCCACCCCCGTTTGTCTGATTGACCTGCTCACTGTAGTGTCACTGCCCAGTGTGCGTTTGTTCTGTCAGTTTCTGTCGGTGGGTGTGCTTGCACGCTTGCACTGGGGAGTTCCCTGCTTGTGTGTTTTGGTCAGCCTGAGGGAGAGGCTGTCTGTAGAGAAAAATAGAAAATAGGATCAAGAGTAGGCCATTTGGCCCATCAAGCCAGATCGCCTATCTCCAAACCCTGCTGCTACTCTCTCCCAGTACACTGTGACATGTTTAATGTCAGAAATCTGTCGATTCTGTTTTGAATATATTTGGAGACTTGGTCTGTAGAGTTGCCTGTGGGATCAAATTTCACAGGTTCACCCCTCCTCCTCATCACTGTGTAACTGATCTGCTCTGTATCCTGAGAGCCTGAACAACTTGTTCTAGACCACCGCATCCAAAGCCAGGTGCCACACCGTCACAGTATTCAGTCTGCCCAGCCCTGTCAAAACTTTATACGTTTCAATGAGATCCCCTTTCATTCTTTTAAACCTCAGTGAATACGGGCCCAGTCAATCCAATCTCTACCCGTAAGACCAACCTGCCATCCCAGGAATGAGTTTGGTGAACCTTTGCTGAATTTTTCCTATGGGCCAGTATATCTTTCCTTGGGTAAGAGACTAAAACTGCACATAATATGTCAGGTGTGGTCTAATAAATACCTATTACAGTTATAGGAGCATCCATGCTCCTGTACTCAAACCTTCTGCACTGAAGGCTAAATATTATTAATGCTGATGTCTTGCTGCACCTGCATGCTTGCTTTCAGTGATTGTTGTGATATGACACTCCAGTCCCTTTGTACCTTAACATTTCCCAGTCTCTCTGTTTAAATAACTCTGCCGTTTTGTTTTTCCCACCGAGATGGATGACCTGTGGGACTAGTTTTGTTTGGGGTTATGATCGGCTTGGACTGAAGGGTCTGTTTCCTTGCTGTATGACTCTGAGAGTCTAACTTCACACGTATCCATTTGTCATATCTACTATCTCCAAGGCTACTTCAGTTCATTAGATTCTCAGGCCTCAGGGATGGATCAGCTCTCAGTTCCCATTCATTATAACTCTCTTACCTTTTCAAAATTAAGTACCAACAATTTCTTTCAATTCCTTCTTCCCAATAGAACTTGGCTTCCCTCGCATCTGTTTTTCTCTCTCCACAGACATTGTCAGACTTGCTGAGTTTTTCCAGCAGTTTGTTCCTGTTGCAGATTTCCAGCCACCACAGGGTTCTTTGTTTCATTTCTGGGAAGTTATTAGTTTCTCCTTTTCTGAATACAAAGCTACAGTTGTTGTTTAATTGCTCTCCCACTTCTGTGTTTTCCATTATTAATTCCCGTTTCAGACTGTAAGGAATCTTTTTACTAGCCATTTGTTGTTTTACATTATCATAGAGAGTCTTAACAATCCGTGTTCATACTTATCCTTTCCTCTTTTAATCAATCTCTTGGGCCTGTTTTGTTGAATTCAAAACTGTACCTGGGCTCGGGCTTGTAAGTTTTTTCATAAACTTTATATGCCTTCCTGTTTGTTTGAATACTATTTTTTGTTTCATTGTTACCTGTGGTTGAGCCAGTTTTCCTGTCATATTTTTCACCAGAAAGGAATGGATAAATGTTGCAATGTGTGCATGCTGTATTCAGGTGCCAGACTTTGTCTGTGTGCGTGAGCCATCACACACTGTGATTCCCGATCAATCTTGATCCTTTGATCAGCGTCACTAAAATTAATGGTCAGTTATCATCATAGAGTCATAGAGATGTACAGCATGAAAACAGACCCTTTGGTCCAACCTGTCCATGCCAACCAGATATCCCAACCCAATCTAGTCCCACCTGCCAGCACCCGGCCCATATCCCTCCAAACCCTTCCTATTCACATACCCATCCAGATGCCTCTTAAATGTTGCAATTGTACCAGCCTCCACCACTTCCTCTGGCAGCTCATTCCATACACATACCAC
>NC_057748.1:1902862-1914879 GCF_004010195.1 Chiloscyllium plagiosum
AAACAGCCCCAGCCTGTTCAGCCTCTCCCTGTAGCTCAGATTCTCCAACCCTGGCAACATCCTTGTAAATCTTTTCTGAACCCTTTCAAGTTTCACAACACTTTTCCGATAGGAAGGAGACCAGAATTGCACGCAATATTCCAACGGTGGCCTAACCAATGTCCTGTACAGCTGCAACATGACCTCCCAACTCCTATACTCAATAAAGGAAAGTATACCAAACACCGCCTTCACTATCCTATCTTCAGATTGCTGTTTTGTTGGAGCCTGCTGTGCTCAAATTGGCCGGTGTGTTTCCTGCATTGTGACAGTGACAACTGTCCCAAAACTGGTCCTTTTATTCTCTAAAAGCTGTTCCTTCTTTCAAAGTTACCAAGTCCTTGATTTTCTTTTGCAGAGAGGTTGTAAAACAGCCTAAACTCCGAATCGGCTTAAGTGGTACAGAGACGAAAGGGTTTAATGAAAGGCTTTTTGTTTATACGTAAGCAAACGAGTCTTCAGGCCAAAGCTTTTTTGTTTTAGAAGTAATCAGGATAGTCAAGGGGGCGTGGCCAGCTCGCTCGCTGTTCAGTTCAGAAGCAGGGTGTGTGAAGAAAGGCTGCTGAAGTCAGTCAGTTGAGACTGGAACTTCGCTTTCTCCTTCTGCCCTTCTATCTTCGACTTGTAAGCCTCTGTTTCAGTTTTACTGTGTTTGAGGGGTTTATTTATTGGTGCTGTTGTGTATTTTTGGAACAGCATAATTAAGTCCAGCTTGGATAGACTGAGTTCTGTGGGTATTCTGTATTGAATTATTTGTGTTTCGTTCCACAATTTTATGAATAAATTTTTGTCAGTTGTAAAACTTAAGGTAATTTTCACTGTACACTTGCAGAAACAAATAGTGAAAGTTACAGTCTGGGCTGCCTGCTTAAGAATGTTTTGAGTGGTCTGGCCTAGTCCTTAACACTACACTGTGAACTGTATTTAGATGAGAGTGAAATGCTTGGAGACCACCTGGGGTTGTGAAAGGTGCTACAAGGATTCATATTCATTCTCATGTCCGTGCACATCTTGCAGCTTCTCTGGATCTGGTGATGTGATGTGTCTGCGCTTCCCTCCCACAGATAAGTACTCCTCCCAGTTTGGTGGGGGCAGTCAGTACGCCTACTTCCACGAGGAGGATGAGAGCAGCTTCCAGTTGGTCGACACGGCCCGCACACAGAAGACTGCATACCAGAGGAACCGTATGCGCTTTGCTCAGGTATCTGCCAGGGGTCTGCGTGTAGTTAGCGGGCTGAGGGGATTGTTCTTGATGTTTTATGTGCAGACAAGGATGAAGCCATGGGGAGACCAGCTACATGGTCCAGTGTCTTCTCTGAGCAGATCCAAGCATTGCAGACAAAAATACAGAAAGTGTTGAGAAAGTCTAGCAGTGACCATAGACAGGAAACATTTCAGCACCTTGATCTTTCACTCGAGCTGGAGGTGTTTGAGATGGAGCTGGCCATGCCGGTGATGTTTTGTGTTATCGCTGACATACCTGGTTGTGGTTAGTGTTCATACAGTCTTTGGTCAGACTGTCCAGATTACTGTGTATCCTCCAGGTTTATAACAAAGTCATGGGGGTGGGGACGCTTTCTGTGGGATCACTGAGCAGGGGGACCCATTCAACAGCAGAAGTGCTTTGTTAAACTCTTGCCTACCTGTTTTATGAGGGTTCCAGGCAAGTTCCACAGATTAATCTGTCCCTTTGTCTGCAGTTTGCAGGAGTGTTCGAAATGGTGTCAGTAAAATGGCTAAAACAAAAGTTGCTGGAAAGCCTCAGCAGCTCTGGCGATATCTATGGAGAGAAACCAGAGTTAATGTTTTGGGTTGAGTGGCCCTTTCTTCAAACAGATTTTTATGAAGTAAAAGTGGCTCTTTTTGTTTTTGTTTTGAAAGAATGCAGATGCTGCTGTTCACTCAGTGAAGTTTAACATTGCTTTCCATTTTGCAGCAGAGAAACATGCGACGTGAGAAGGATCGGCGCCAGCTGCTGCAGTTTAACATGCAGACACTTCCGAAAAGCGCCAAGCAAAAGGAGAGGTGAGGGAACCATTCCACTCGCTGTTTGTTCAACTCTCTGTCCTGCTCTCCCTTTGACAAGATGCTGTCTCACTCTCTCTCTGTCTGTCTGTCTCTCTCTGTCTGTCTCTCTCTGTCTGTCTCTCTCTGTCTGTCTCTCTCTGTCTGTCTCTCTCTGTCTGTCTCTCTCTGTCTGTCTCTCTCTGTCTCTCTCTGTCTGACTCTCTGTCTGACTCTCTGTCTGACTCTCTGTCTGACTCTCTGTCTGACTCTCTGTCTGACGCTCTGTCCCTCGCTCTGTCCCTCGCTCTGTCCCTCGCTCGCTCTCTCTGGGATGCTTCTGAATGCTTTTGCTTTGTTATAGACTTGGCTGTTGGTTTGTGCATGTGAAGTTGGTGGTTTTACTGTTACGTCATTGAACTAATAATCTACTGGCCTGTGGGTGACACCAGGAAGCATTGGTTTAAAGTAAACCTGGTGATATTCAAATGCAGCGACTAAATCTGAGAGATTATTAACAAGTATCACTGACTGTGGTCATAACCCACCCAGTTCACTAATGCCCTTATAACGAAAGAGATCTCCTATCCTTGCGTAGTCTGGCCAATGTATGACTCCAAAGTAGACAAAGAAGAGGCTGGAAGAACACGGCAAGCCCAGACAGCATCAGGAGAGGGAGGGAAGGATCTCCACCCGAAATCTTGCCTACTTCTTGTCCTGAAGCTGCCTGGCTTGCTGTCTTCTTCCAGCCTCCCGTTTGTCTACTTTGGATTCCAGCATCTGCAGTTCTTTTATCTCCAGACCAATGGTGATGTAATTGACACTGAACTGCCCTGAGATGACTGAATAAACCTCTCGGTTCAAGAGCAATCAAAAATAGGTGTTGGGTGCCAGCTTTAGCTGTAACCCCCCACATCTCCTTGGGGAATGTTGGCAAAAATCTGTAAAACCTGTCAGTGTGGCCTCCACCCGAGCCCGAAATCCACCGGCTGGCTTGGGTCAGGTCAGGTCAGGTCAGGTCCGGTTGGGCCAGCTCACGTGACGTGGGGTGTCCTCCCAATCATCTCGACAAGTTGCATTTCCTGATTTTGTTCCAGGGACCGCCTGCGGCTGCAGAAGAAATTTCAGAAGCAGTTTGGCGTACGACAGAAATGGGACCAGAAAAACCAGGTCAGAATGTTTAAACTTCACTTACACTGTCCCGGCGTGTGTCAGCAAAGTACAGCGATTGTCAGAGGGTGGTTAGCACAAGGTCTGTAACTCATTTCGTTGTGGGGTGGGGGAGGGGGGATGTGGGGGAGGAGGTGCACACACATGTTCACATGTCCCCTGCCCAGTGCTCAGTCACACTGACAAGCTGGGGCAAGTGGAAACTGATGCCAGGTCCATTCTGGCACAGATGCATTAGTATTACCCGATGACCACCTGTGCTGTAAAAGTCTATAATTGGCTCAGGGGAATGGACTGGGTCAAGAATAGCTCTGAAAGGGAGAGATATTGGAGACAGAGGTATGGGGATTGGGATTAGGAGGAGATAGTGTTAATAGAGAGCAGAGAGTGTGACAGGACTATGTGGAAGAATAGGGCAGTGGGAATAATTGGATAGTTTTTCCAAAGGACTGAAATAGGTGATGGTTCCTTCTGGATACCTGCAGGTTTCCGTGTTTTGCTTTTTGGGAGACATTCTGTCCTTCCTCCACGCTCAGGCAGCTCTCATGATTTGACATTGTGTTGATTTGAATATTTAATTGTTGTCTGATAACCTTCCTGTGAGGCATCTTAGACTATCTTAACAGGGCAATATAATTACTGTTCATTCTGGGACATTTTGTCAGTACAGGGGATAAATTCCTGATGAACTATTTTTTAAGATGTTTTCTTTTGTTGTTAGTGGAAGTGAAATGTGAGATTTTCCAGTCAGCCCTGTTTTAAAGTTGGTAGCCATGGGTGAGTAATACATTGGTAACTGTCTGCCATTGCTGACACATGCCCTCGCTGTTTCCAGCTGAAGCCAAGAGATTCCTCTGTTGAAGTGCGCAGTGACTGGGAGGTGAAGGAAGAGATGGATTTCCCTCGGCTGATGAAGATGAGGTACATGGAAGTGGCGGAACCCAGTGACATGTGAGTATATCTAAACTGATAGCTTGTCTTTCCCTGCCCTTCTCAGTGTCACTCCATCCTCTCCCATCCTTCCCTGGCTAATGGAGACAGGCTGGTTACTTTACTATTGAAGCTCATGCCCTGACTCCTCGTGCAGTCCAGTCAGTTCTGATATAACGCGATAGTTCACTTCCCGTGTGATCTTGCGTTATAAAATCGCGCAATAGCAGTGACATTGAAACTAATGCGGTCGGAATCACATTATAACCAATGTGGGTGAGGAGAGTTTATGTTCTACAAATAACGGTCTTCAATCTCGTTAAAGCCAATTCGTGTTGAAGAAACATGCGTTATAGCAGAACCGACTGTATTTTCTCTGGAACACACTTCTCTGGCTCAGCCACTCAGTTCTCAAGACTCCCCATTTTGGCCCTGCCGCAGGTTGAGTTGTCAATCTCTTACTCTTCTGCGCAGTGCTGCTTTGTCTTTTCAGCCAAGATATTAAAGCAAGACTCCCCCGCCCCCTGCCCCATTTCGAAGAGTAATGTGGCTCTCCCCAATGTTTGATGGATGTTTACCGGTCAGCCTGCGCCACGGAGGCGGATGATTTGGTTGCTGTCTCAGTGCTGTGCTCCTGCTCCCTGCAGAGAGTGCTGCGGTACACTGGAGTACTATGACAAGGCCTTCGACCGAATCACCACCCGCAACGAGAAACCACTGCGAAGCATCAAGAGGATTTTCCACACTGTCACCACCACCGACGATCCTGTCATCCGGAAGGTGAGCTCCCGTTTGGATGTGGTCAGAGGGGGCTGAGAGAGTGGAGGAGGGGCAAAAAGATTCGTGGAGCTGTTAGCCAGGGCTCAAGACAAGCTGTAGTGAGTGAGTTTGTATCCCAGCTGGATTGGAGATGATGGCCAGTTTCCCATCAGTCACCTCTTGAGTCTAGGCACAGCATTTATATTTTTTCACCTTTGTGGGGTGTGGACATCACTGGCTGGGCCAGTATTTATTGTCCATCCTTGATATCCCTTGAGACAATGGTGGTGAGCTTCCTTTTTAATGCACGGACTGCAGCCCATGTGCTGTAGGTAGACCCACAATGCCCTTAGGGAATTCCAGGATTGTGACCCAGTGACACGGAAGGATATATCTCCAAGTCAGGATGGTGAGGGGCTTGATGGGGAACTTACATGGGGTGGTGTTCCCATGTATCTGCTGCCCTCATCCTTCTGGATGGTAAAGGACATGGGATTGGAAGGTGCTGGTGAGCCACGTTTCATTGACAGCATTTTATACTGGAGCCAGGTGACTCCCTGCTGTCATTTATTAATGAATTAAAACTGCAAATCCTGTCCCCCCACCTTCTCATCAGCTAAGACTTTTCACTCAATGTTCATCCCCAATTTAAAAATTGCTAGAAAGTGACTGACTGACGCAACCTATTTTCCCCCTCTCCTAGTGTAACCCCTCTATCTCTCCTCAGTGCCGGGGTTTGTCAGCTGAGATGGTGAATGTGCTGGGTTTGTAGGTGCTCCACGCCAGAGTAGCTGGGGCAGGAGCTTCACCTGAAGTTCCTCTCCTGCAGCAGGCACTGAGTCGGTTCACCAACTGCAGACCTGTCTTGGGTCGGGGAGAGAACCAGGAACCTCTGAGCCTGCTCCCTTTCATGGTTCACTGTTGCTGCAGCTTTCTCGAAGTTTGAGAGTGGAGGAAGCAGGATTTTTTGACACTGCATCCATTTTAGTGGCTGTGCCCTCTCTCCGTTTCCTGTCCTGAATTTGTTTGACTTGTAGCTGACATTGGTATCACATTGCCAGAGACCTTTGCAGAGTTGGAAGTCTATCTGTTGAATGTGCAAAGTCAATTTATAATTTTGACCCCCTCATCAATGAATGTTTGCTCAACATGGGTATAACCCATTTTGAAGATGGTGCATATGGGTGGAGGGGAGACTCTGATCAGCCGTCTTCTCATTGAACAGCACAACAGACCCAAGGTGGAACAACCCATCCCACCTCGAATCAAGTGGCCAATATATGTTTGAGCGTCAGTTTGCAGATTCGATGCAGAGGTTGTTTTCTTTTTGGGAGAGTCTAGGAAATCTGAAACACAGGGCACTGAAGTGTCATATGGTATGGAAACATTAACTCCATTTCCTTCTCTCCAGAGAATGCTGCAGAAACTCAGCAGATATGGCAGCATCTGCAGACAGTGGGAAACAGCGTTAATATTTCAGTTCTGGTACGACACTCCACTGTTCTGTGTGCTTCTGAATGTCACCTTGCCTGGCATTTGCCATGGGTGACCTTCCTGTCCAGTTCACTGACTCACTGGGCTGATCAGCCTTCTATTATTTGTCCACGGATGTGAGACTCCGATTTAATATTGGCATTTATTACCCATCGCAGTGTGCTCCCAGTAGGTGACAACAGAGCGTCTGTTTACACCACTCCGTGGTGGTGATACTCATTCCTACAGTCCTGGATCCTGACCAAGTGACCGTGTTAGCTGACCAGGTGAGGTAGGGTGTAACACTGAAGGAACTTAGATCATCGAGATGGACAGCACGGAAACGGGCAGTTTGGTCCAACACGTCCATGCCCCAGATTCCCAGCCTAATCTCGTGCCATTTGCCAGCACTTGGCCCATACCCCTCTAAACCTATTCATAAACTTATCCAGATGCCTCCAGGGACAACAACTGCAGCCTATTCAGCCTCTCCCTATAGCTGAAGGAGGTGCTGAGTGATTGTGCTGCATGTGTACTCAAGGTCCTTATGTTTGAGTGTTCTTGTCACAGAGCTGTTACTAATTTGCCAGTCCAATCCTTTAACGCTGTTTCATCCCAACATAACCCAGTGTCTCGAAGCGGAGTGTAAGGTGGTTGATTATTCCGGTTTTGTTGAACACCGAGTATTTCACTGGTCTGTCAGGTATTTGCAATGAGCCACTGATTTGGTTTTTTGCTTGTTTACAGCTGGCCAAGTCTCAGGGCAATGTATTTGCAACCGATGCCATCTTGGCCACTCTGATGTGCTGCACCAGGTCGGTCTACTCATGGGACATCATTGTGCAGCGGGTTGGATCCAAACTCTTCTTCGATAAACGTGACCACTCCGATTTCGGTAAGGAGGGAGCAGCCAGGCACAGCATCACAGTGGACAGTGTTCCCCCACTCCCCTCCCAACATTTACAAATCCTTCTTGTTTTATTTGTTCCTGACATGGCATCATGGCCATTTATTGTCTGCCTGTAATTACCCAGAGGGCAATTGGGACAACCACATTGCTGTGGGTCTGGAGTCGCGTGTAGGCCAGGTCAGGTAAGGATGGCAGATTTCCTTCCCTAAAGGACCAGCTGTGTTTTCACAACAATTGACTGTGATCACACGGTCACTGTTAGATCACTTTTTTAATCCAGATTTTTTGAATTTGAATTTCAGTATACCACGGTGGGATTTGAACCCCTGGCCTCAGAACATTGGCCTCGGGCTCTGGATTACTAGCCTTGTGACATTACCATTGCTTCACCTCCTCGCCATCCTGTCTCGTGCACACCTTTATTTTGAATGTCCGACTGTTGGTCAGCTCTGATTGCCAGTCCTGGTGGCTACTGGTTACTTTTTGCTGTCTTTTATAACATACAGACCTCCTGACAGTCAGTGAAACTGCCAATGAGCCGCCTCAAGATGAAGGGAATTCTTTCAATTCTCCCCGTAATCTGGCCATGGAGGCCACTTACATCAACCACAACTTCTCTCAGCAATGCCTGAAGATGGTGAGGAAGGGGACATCAAACGATGTAAGTGACTGCTCAGTTTGATATTGTAAGCTGCAGCTTAACAGGTGCTGAAGATTCCGATTCATTGGCTAGGCCTCGGTCAGAATACTGTATTCAGTTCAATAGCAGCTCTGCAGCTACTGACAGCAGACCGTTTTTGCTTTTGAACCTAAGAAATGTACTGAGATATCGCAGCGTGGAGAATGGTGAGAGAATCACACATTTGAGGGAACGGGGTGTATTGAATCCAAGATATGTAGAGGAGCGGAAATGAGAGATACAGAGAAACTGTCTCTGTCTCTGCTGTTTGCTGAGTTTAGGTCTTGCGGGGCGGTGATGTTCCTGGACTGATAGTACAGAACACCAGGCCAGTGTTCTGGGAACAAGGTTTCACATCACTCCTTGGCAGATGGAGAAGTTTGAATAAAGTCTGGAGTAAAGACTTGGTCTAATGCTGACCATGTCCCACTGTGGATTGACATAAAAACCCATCTGGTTCACTAGGAGAGGGAATCTGCCGCTCTTACCTGGTCTGGCCCACATGTGACTCCAGACCCAGAGATTTGTTAAAGTGCCCTCGGGGCAATAAATGCTGACTCAGCCAGCGACCCCCACTTTCTGTGAACAAATAGAAATGCAGTATAAAAACTAGCCTGACTTTGAGTGGAATGAGGAAGTCTTTCTTTACTCAAATCGACGCTGGGTCAGTTGTTAATTTTAAATCTGAGCTTGATCATATTTTTACTGAAACATTTAGGAGGGATATGGGTCAAAAGTGGGTATTTCGATGAGGGCAGAGGTCAGCCAAGATGCCAGTGAATGGGGAGAGCAGGCTGATTGACCACAATGTGTTACACTGTCACTGAGGGACAGAAACGGTTAGATAGTGTGGGGCAGAGAAGCTGAATATTTACTTTTGTTTCTTTATCAGATGTTACCAATCAATTATTTTTTAATAAATATCAGGAATAAGTGATTGTGCACTCCAATCCCATTTAATTCTCTAGAAGCTCAGTATTGCTGATTGGGTATCAGTTTGAAGATTGTCTGTTTTGCCTGCGCTATGACGTGTGAAGGTCGCAATAGTTAGATGGAAAGTGCTTTGGGGTGTTCTGACAGACACAAGTCTGACAATGTCAGGAACACTGGTGTTTATTCCATTGTTTCTCAAGAGTTCTGTGGGGATTACATAGAATCTCCTGTTTAATTCTTGACCAGTAAAGCCTTGCCTGACTTTGGGAATGGGTTATTACGTGGAATAGGGATCCTTTTGGTAATGTCCAATGATAAGAGGACTGCTTGCTGTAGCTGGTCAGCGTACTGTCCCTTGGACATGAGTGTTTTTCTCCAGTAATGTCAGCTGCTGTTCACAGTCTCGGTCTCTCCCTCTCTGCCTTAGGGTGTAGAGAAGTACAAGTTCCCGAATCCAAACCCTTTTGTGGAAGACGACGTAGACAAAAACGAGGTGGCTTCAGTGGGATACAGGTGAGGGCGAGGGTTCACTCGCAGTCTTGTGAGGTGTGATCCACTGGATCTAAATCTTGCGATGAGTAGTCATATGCAGGATGGCTCAGGCCAGTGACTTAACACAATGTGAGATGACAGAACCTGTGTCCCCGTAGTTGATGAGAAACTGGTGCATGGCACAGAGCAGTGATGTCCTGGGTGCAAACAGCACCATGGCCTGGTCGAGACTTGGAATGAGTAGCTGCCAAGCTGTTCACTGGCCGGTTTCCACCACCCTCTGCTAGTACTCCCCTGTAAATTCACGACATTTTCACATGGTGTTTTGGGATGCAGACTCCACTGGCATTTACTGTCTGCTCTCCTGCTGCGTGAACAAGAGTTTAGTGACATTTCTCTGGCTCTTTCTGAGGGCAGTTAGGAGTCAACTGAGTTGGTGTGTAACCCCCATCAAAAGGAGCTCGGACCGTGTAAGGAGGGCTGGTTTCTTTACCTAGAGCTTCACAAAAGACACTCTGACAGCTCAGAGGTACTTCCACTGATCCCAGCACTGTGTTCCCACGTTTAAAAGCACAGCTTAAATCATAAACTTAAGTTACATTGGTGAGATTTGACCACTTACTTCCTGGATCATTCCTCCAGTGACATCACTGTACCCTGAGCTGCTTTAATTCTCTAATGCTGATGTGATAGTGTCACTACCTCCCTCCCTCAGACATTTCCATCTGATTTGCCTCCTGCAGGTATCGGAGGTGGAGGCTGGGCGAAGACATTGATCTGATTGTGCGATGTGAACACGATGGTGTCATGACGGGTGCTAACGGCGAGGTCTCTTTCATCAACATCAAGACGCTGAATGAGTGGGACTCACGGGTACGGGCTGAGTGACTGCACGTCACTCGTTAGAGTCAGCTATCGGGGGCTCCTTATCTGCTGCACAGTATCGATCATAACAATAGCTGCTGGCCCTGGAGTGTGTCAGCGTTTACACGCTGCGGGGGGGAGAGGAGTGTGTAAGCATTCACACGCCATGGTGGGGGGGTGCATTGTCTCAGCACTTAAATGCCGGGCGGAGTGTGTCAGCATTTGGGCGCCGGGGGGTGTGTGTCAGCGTTGGTGGAGGATCCCTGTCATTGTCCCTTTGATAGTTTGGGAACCCGGGAGCTTGCTGGTATTGACAGTTTGTTGTGGGGGGTATGGTGGTGTTGACTTGGGGGGTGGGGGGTGTGGTGGCGTTGACTTGGGGGTCTGGGAGTAGGGCGGAGGGTGGGGGGGTGTGGTGTTGACTTGGGGGTCTGGGAGTAGGGCGGAGGGTGGGGTTTCACAGGAGTCTGAGCTGCCCGCAGCCTTTGGCTCCTTTGTTCAGTGTCTGAGTGATTCTGTTGTCTGACCCTGTTCTTTAAGGATCTGTTGATGTTCCTGTTAACAATGAGGTTGTGCTCTTGGCCTTCTGTAAGAGACTGAACTCCTCTTCCTCTGCAGTACTGTAATGGTGTGGACTGGCGTCAGAAGCTGGACTCTCAGAGGGGAGCTGTTCTCGCCACAGAGTTAAAGAATAACAGCTACAAGCTGGCTCGCTGGACCTGCTGTGCGTTGCTGGCTGGGTCGGAATATCTTAAACTCGGGTAAGGGGTCAGGGCATTGGAACTGAACATAGAAAGATGTCTGACGGTGAAAGGGAGGATTGTTAGCCATTGAGACCAATCTCTGTCTCTCTCTGTCTACAGGTATGTGTCCCGATTCCACATCAAGGACTCGTCTCGCCATGTGATCCTGGGCACCCAGCAGTTCAAACCCAACGAGTTTGCCAGTCAGATTAACCTGAGCATGGAGAACGCTTGGGGTATCCTCCGCTGTGTCATTGACATCTGCATGAAACTGGATGAAGGGAAATACCTCATCCTGAAAGATCCTAACAAGGTGAGCTCTGAGTACAGTGCCAGTGTGTGTCTGAGGTGGGGGAGGAGCTGCTGCTGGTGTTAGGGGTTGGGTAGGAGAGTGACTCCCCCTCAGAACCACGGTCTGCATGATGCAGAGGCTTGTTTGGGGAGAACCAGTGGGTGAAGAGAATGAAGGCGATGACGAAGTGAGGTGAGGGAAGGCTGAGAGTGCCCTGTGCATGCATTCGTTTGGCTGAACAGTATTCTCGTGCATTTTGGGAAAATGCATTTTCCAGTGGGAGGATCTGCAGCTTTGGAATGTTCTCATTAACATGGGACAGAGAAAGTGCTTCTACATTTCAGTCGGAAACTCAATACAGGAGGTGATTGGATTGGGGGTTGGGGGGGTGGAGTGGTGTGCTGTTGGTTATCATTCAACGCAGCTCCTCCGACAACCTGACATCACTGTGCAGACTGAGCTGGGAATTCAGCAGCAGTCCACGACAGTTACGAGTCATAGAGATGTACAGCATGGAAACAGACCCTTCGGCCCAACCCGTCCATGCCGACCAGATATCCCAACCCAATCTAGTCCCACCTGCCAGTACCCGGCCCATATCCCTCCAAACCCTTCCTATTCATATACCCATCCAAATGCCTCTTAAATGTTGCAATTGTACCAGCCTCCACCACGTCCTCTGGCAGCTTATTCCATACACATACCACCCTCTGCATGAAAAAGTTGCCC
>NC_057748.1:1915265-1925456 GCF_004010195.1 Chiloscyllium plagiosum
CACCTTGCATTTATCTGAATTAAACTCCATCTGCCACTTCTCAGCCCATTGGCCCATCTGGTCCAGATCCTGTTGTAATCTGAGGTAACCCTCTTTGCTGTTCACTACACCTCCAACTTTGGTATCATTTGCAAACCTACTTACAATACCTGTTATGCTTACATACAAATCATTTATGTAAATGACAAAAAGTAGAGGATCCAGCACCAATCCTTGTGGCACTCCACTAGTCACAGGCCTCCAGTCTGAAAAACAGCCCTCAACCACCACCCTCAGTTCTGTATCCAAATGGCTAGCTCTCCCTGTATTCCCTGAGATCTAACCTTGCTAACCATGGTGAACCTTGTCGAACGCCTTACTGAAGTCTATATAGATTACATCTACTGCTCTGCCCTTATCAATCCTCTTTGTTACTTCCTCAAAAAACTCTATCAAGTTTGTGAGACATGATTTCCCATGCACAAAGCCATGTTGACTATCCCGAATCAGACCTTGCCTTTCCAAATACATGTACATGCTGTCCCTCAGGATTCCCTCCAACAACTTGCCCACCACCGAGGTCAGGCTCACTGGTCTATAGTTCCCTGGCTTGTCCTTACCACCCTTCTTAAGCAGTGGCACCACGTTAGCCAACCTCCAGTCTTCCGAAATCCTCACCTATGACTATCGATGATACAAATATCTCAGCAAAAGGCCCAGCAATCACTTCTCTAGCTTCCCACAGAGTTCTAGGGTACACCTGATCAGGTCCTGGGGATTTATCCATCTCTACCCATTTCAAGACATCCAGCACTTCCTCCTCTGTAGTATGGACATTTTGCAAGATGTCACCATCTATTTCCCCACAGTCTATATCATCCATAACCTTCTCCACAGTAAATACTGATGCAAAATACTCATTTAGTATCTCCCCCATTTTCTGTGGCTCCACACAAAGGCCGCCTTGCTGATCTTTGAGGGGCCCTATTCTCTCCCTAGTTACCCTTTTGTCCTTAATGTAATGGATTCTCCTTAACACTATTTGTCAAAGCTATCTCATGTCCCCGTTTTGCCCTCCTGATTTCCCTCTTAAGTATACTCCTACTTCCTTTATGCTCTTCGAAGGATTCACTCGATCCCAGCCGTCCCTTTACCTGCGAACATCTGCCTCCAATCAGCTTTCGAAAGTTCTTGCCTAATACCATCAAAATTGGCCTTTCTCCAATTTAGAACTTCAACTTTTAGATCTGGTCTATCCTTTTCCATCACTATTTTAAAACGAATAGAATTATGGTTGCTGGCCCCAAAGTGCTCCCCCACTGACACCTCAGTCACTTGACCTACTTTTGGGAAATAAGGCAAGGCAAATTTTGCACCTTCTCTAGTAGGTACATCCACATACTGAATCAGAAAATTGTCTTGTACACACTTAAGGAATTCCTCTCCATCTAAACCTTTAACACTATGGCAGTCCCAGTCGATGTTTGGAAAGATAAACTCCCCTACCATAACTACCCTATTATTCTTACAAATTGAGATCTCCTTACAAATGTGATTCTCAATTTCCCTCTGACTATTGGGGGGTCTATAACACAATCCCAATAAGGTGATCATCCCTTTCTTATTTCTCAGTTCCACCCAAATAACTTCCCTGGATGTATTTCCGGGAATATCCTCCCTCAGCACAGCTGTAATGCTACCCCTTATCAAAAATGCCACTCCCCCTCTTCTCTTGCCTCCCTTTCTATCCTTCCTGTAGCATTTGTATCCTGGAACATTAAGCTGCCAGTCCTGCCCATCCCTGAGCCATGTTTCTGTAATTGCGATGATATCCCAGTCCCATGTTCCTAACCATTGTTTGTTTGGGGTGGGCACATGGGTAGGTGATTAATCCTTTTGAAGGATAACAGCCAACGTGCAGAGATTCTGACGGGGTGGCAGAGGGCTGGGAAAGGGATGAATTATTATTGCCTATAGGCTGTAAAATAATTGGAGCAGCTCCTCCTGTATGTGTTGGTGACATGTGCAGGGGAGAGGGGCCTTTCACATTGGTCCCCCGCCCCAGTGGGTGCTGCTGTTATCACTGGGTGACATTTCCTTTGCTTCACCTGGTGCCTGTTTATTGCTGAACCTGTCTTTCTGTCTCTGTCCTTCTCTGCAGCAAGTGATTCGTGTCTATAGCCTCCCCGATGGGACCTTCAGCTCCGAAGAGGATGATGAGGAAGAGGATGAGGATGACGAAGAGGAAGATGGGGCACAGTGATGCAAACCTTTGATAGTCACCACGCTGTGTAGACCATGCCCTGCCAACACTAGATTCCAATTTTACCCATCATGCAGCAAGGCAAAGGATGAATACAAGTGGTTCATTGTACACCCACTCAAAACAAACACTTCCTTTGGTGTTTTTAACCAAAACCCTAACTCCTGTTGGTGTAGGTGGTAGTGCTTCTCTGATACATCATCCCAGTGGTCTCTGTATCTGAGCCTTGTGGATCAGTCTGAGAACCTGTACGCACTCTCTTTGTACATGCACTCTCTCGCTCGCTCTCTCTCTCTCTCTCGCTCTCATGACCCCAGCCCTCCCTCTCTCATTCACTCACACTCCTGCCTTCACTCTGTGCATTATCTCTGTCTTTTGCTTCCCCCTCCAACCCCAATTCTCCTTGTTGCTGTGTGCTTCTAACTCCAATTAGTCCAGTCCAGGTCAGTTATTGGGGCACTTATTGAGGATGCCTACTCCCAGGCCTTGGAATCCTATGCCCCTTGAAGTTGTGTTTTCTCTATGATTAAATCTCCCACAGCTGCTTCCTCCAGGCCTGTGCTTGGGAACTAGTGGGACACACTGATGCCTCTGTGACTGAGCTTGTGTATCGTGGGCTTTAAATTTGACCCTCGACCCCAGATGAATTTTCATAAACCAATGAATAGGAAAATACAGAATGTTCTGAACTGGAGTAGGGGAAGCATGTGTTTAAAATCCTATAAAGTAAGTTGGAAACAAATATAGGGACGAATAATCAGATCTGTTGGATAGGGAGTTGTAGATGCATCGACAGATATGTTGAAAGTTAGAGATGGGTGTGGGCTCGCAACTCAACTCAACTCTATGGGGAGATTTTTTTATTCTCTTACTCTCCTGCTGTTAGACATTCCTCTGTTAATTTATCCTCATTCTTGTCCAAGTAACCCCTGCACCAACCCACCTCCCAAAAGGGAATGAGATGAGGTAACCGTGTTCCATCTCATGGATTTCTGATCTCCCACTTGCTCCGATTACAGTGTACGGAAACTTTGTAAATCTGATGCCAGCCTCTTTTGGAACGTGTTCTGGAAGGAGTTCATTATGACAGGTTTTGAAGCTGTTGAGGGAGGGATTGAGTCTGTGTACAATAAAAATGACAAAATATTGTGTTTTGAGGATTTTGTTTTCCAACCATGTAATTCCAGTGGGCAGTCCAATATAAAGGACACTCCCTTTGTTTGTAACTCAGCACTGCCTCTTTCTACTCAACAAAGCAGATATGGAAGGGGGGGTGGGATCTGACTCCAATGCTACAATACTTTCCACAACTGAATAGCTGGCTGATGCTCCCTGGCATGTGGTCAGCTCAATGACGTCAATAAGATCTGGGACTCCTGAGAGTCGGAGCAAGAATCTACAAGGTATAAGTCAGGAGTGTGATGGAATACTCCCCACTTACCTGGACAGGTGCAGTCCTAAAAACACTCCAGAGACTTAACACCCCATCCACCACCTTCAGCATCTACTCCCTGCATCAGCAACACTCAGTGGGAGACTGTGTACCATATACAAGGTGAACTGCAGCTATTCACCAAACGATTAGACAGCAGCGAGGTGATGGACCGGGGGTATTATTTCCAGCTACTGTTTTGGGGAGTCTGGATTGAATCCTGCCGTGGCAGATGGTGGAACTTAGTAAAATATCTTGAATTAAGAGTCTCATGATGACGAATCCATTGCTGGTTGTCAGGGGAAAAGATCCCATCTGCTTCACTAATGTCCATCCTCACTTGGTCTGGTCTACGTGTGACTCCACACCCACACCAATGTGGTTGATTCTTAACTGCTCTCTAGGCAATTAGGGTTCGGTAATAAATGCTGGCTTAGCCAGTGACACCCTCATCCCATGAATGGAATTTTTATTTTTAAAAACAGCACCTTCCAAACCCACAAGGGCAGCAGATACATGGGAACACCACCCCCCAAGTTCCCGTCCAAGCCAGTCAACATCCTGACTTGGAAATAGACCGCCGTTCTTTCAGTGTCACTGGGTCAAAATCCTGGAATTCCCTCCCTAATGGCATTGTGGGTCTACCTACAGCAGGTGGACTGCAGTGGTTCAAGAAGGCAACTCCCGATCATCGTCTCAAGGGGCAACTAGGGATGGGCAATAAATACTGGCCTAGCGATCTCCCCTAAAGAGCAATTGTTCTTTGGCTTGGAGTAAGGAGCTAACATGAAATTGCCAGGTTGTACCTGGCCACCATTTGGATCAATAGGAACAATTTATTCTTTTAATTTGGTACAGGTGGATGACTGCAAAAAAAAAAGTTAATGTCACAATGAGCAGCAAGTTCATTTTGTCTAACATGTTTCTGATGAAATTAGATTCTGGTTCTCATCCTATGATAAAATTCTCTTTCCATGTTGACCAATTCAGCTGTTGTGCAGGGGTAGTGTACCTAAATAACATTTCTGAAATCATAAAATCCCTACAGTGTGGGAACAGGCCATTGGCCCAACAAATCCTCTGAAGAGTATCCCACCCAAATCACCTCATTTACCCCTGACTAACTTACACATCCCTGAGCACTATGGGTAATTTCCCATGGCCAATCCACCTTGACCTGCACATCTTTGGACTGTGGGAGGAAACCGGAGCACCCAGAGGAAACCCACACAGACATGGGGGGAATATGCAAACTCCATACAGTCACCTGAGGCTGGAATTGAACCCAAGTCCCTGCCGTTGTGAGGCAGCAGTGCTAACCACTGTGCCACCCCAGGACCCAGACAGTTAAATACCTTTTGAAAAGTGTAGTCATTTTTAAGGAATGCACAGCAAGCTCCCACAAGCAGAAATGAGAAATATTTGCCAGGGAACCCCCCAATAGTTTCCCCTGTCCCACGGCTTCCTTCACTCCCTCCTGATAAACCAGGCATTGGTTTGATGTTCCACCTGCTGTCAGTGCAGCCCTGGGAGTGTCAATGAGGTAATGGGACCCGGACTGGGCCAGAGGGCTGTCCGCTGGCATCTCAGCACGTGGTTTGTAGGTGAGTGAGGACGTTACATCTGTAATGACCCTTCAGGAGGAGCAGTGGTTCTGTACAGACCCTGTTGTCAAGTAGTTGCCTGTGTATCAGGAGGGAGCCCCAGGTTAAAGGATAGTATTTGAAAGTTAAAACAGTCTGATTAAAGACAGCCAAGGATGTTGCTTTGATAGTTAGGACTGTAAAGGTGTGTCTGTTTTTCAGAAATAAAGAATGTTGTCAAAGGTTTTTCGAATTATGTTGGAGTGGGGGATTGCAATGTAACCGATTAGTACAGAGTGTGATCCCACAAACAGCATCACCCGACTCTGAGGGTGGACAGGTCCAGGACCATCAGGAGAACCCATGACACCTACGGAGTCACTGAACATTTCAGGTCCTGCCAAACAGCCTGACCGGAGCACTATTGAACCAGTTGAGTGCTGCAAGGCATCCCTTACTCTCTGGGTTTCTGTTTAACTGTTGCTGGACATCACCGTGGCCACTTTGTGTGGGTCACTGGTGTTTTTGACACTGACACTAGTTTCAGTCAAAAACAAAGACTCCCTTACACAGTCTGGGCAACTGTAATCCACAGCTGGTACACTCACCACTGCTTAACTCCCAGAGAGATCTGGGCTGACTCAGCCAGCATTTATTGCCCACCCGGAACTATCCTTAAGGAAGTTGTGGATAAGAAGAACGTTAGAAATAGGAGCAGGAGTAGGCCATTCAGCCCTTCAGGCCTATGCTACTATCTAACAAGGTCAGACTGTCCTGCTCCAGGCCTCAACTCCTCTCATACCTTATAGTCCTCAATTCCCTTCAAACATCTATCTCCCTCTTTAAATGGTTCTGGTGATCTAGCCTCCAGAATCTTGCAGGATCGACAATTCCACACATTCACCCCCCCTCTGAAAGAAGGAATTCCTCTGTATCCCGGTTTAAAAGGAGTGTCCCCTTATTCTGCAACTCTGTCCCTGACTTTGAGATTCTCCCCCCCTCCTTCTCAACATCAACCCTACCAAGCCCCCTCAGAATCTTGTTTCAATAAGATCACCCCTCCCCCTCCTAAACCCCAATGAATACAGGCCGGACTTGTTTAACCATTCTCCATCCCTGCCCGGTGGATCTCTTCTGAACTGTCTCCAATGTCAATATGTCCCTAAATACTGGGATCAGAACTGTCTGCAGTACTGTAGGCATAGCCTCCCAATACCCTGTGCAGTTATAACCAATCTTCCCTGTGTATAATCTTCAACCTCCTAGCAATGAAGGCCAAAACTCTATCTGCATTTTAAAGTATTTGCCACACCTGCATGACAATGTTTTGTGTTTCATGTGGAACCCCTCCTTCCGTCCCCCAGACCTTCTGTGTCACACTGTTTATTTGAAGTCTCTCTCCATTTAACGGTCTGCCTTTTGATTCTTCTCATCAAAGTACATAACCTCACACTTTCCGATCTTAAACCCCACCTGCCACTCTCTCTCAGCTGATCTATATCCCCTTGTAAATTCCTTACGGCTTCATTCACAACGTGCCCCTGTATGATGAAGGTTTTGATTAATCTCCTTGAACAGTAACTAGACATTTCAGACAGCAGTTAAAAAGCTAACACATCGCTGCGGGTCTGGAGACACATGTAGGTCAGACCAGGTAAGGATGGCAGATTTCCTTCCCTAAAGGGCCTTAGTGAACCAGATGGGTTTAAACAATACTCGAGTGGAATTAGAACTAGATTTTATTATCGTATGTACTCAAGTACAGAAGTATATCAGTACAGTGAAATTATAAGAGTTTGGTTAGGCCGCACTTTAGAGTATTGCGTTCAATTCTGGTCGCCACATTATAGGAAGGATGTGGAGGTTTTGGAGAGGGTGCAGAAGAACAGTTTCCTCATTTCCCCTTCCTCCACCTCACCCTCATTCCAAACTTCCAGCTCAGCACTGTCCCCTTGACGTATCCGGACTTGTCCTACCTGCCTATCTCCTTTTCCACCTATCCACTCCACCCTCTCCTCCCTGACCTATCACCTTCATCCCCTCCCCCACTCACCCATTGTACTCTATGCTACTTTCTCCCCACCCCCACCCTCCTCTAGTTTATCTCTCCACACTTCAGGCTCACTGCTTTTATTCCTGATGAAGGGCTTTTGCCCGAAACGTCGATTTCGAAGCTCCTTGGATGCTGCCTGTACTGCTGTGCTCTTCCAGCACCACTGATCCAGAATCTGGTTTCCCAGGATGCTGCCTGGATTAGAGGGTATGAGCTATAAGGAGAAGCTAGAAAAACTCGGGTTGTTCTCTCTGGAGCGGTGGAGGCTGAGGACAGACTTGTTTATAAAGTAATGAGATGCATAGATAGAGCTGGTGGCCAGAATCTTTCTTTCCCAGAGTTGAAATGTCTAAAACTAGGGGACATGCATTTAAGGTGAGAGGGAGAAAGTTCAAAGGAGATGTGAAGGACAAGTTTTTTTACACAGAAAGAGGTAGAAGTCTGGCACCCAGTGCCAGGGATGGGTGGTGGAGGCAGGTTTCGATAGGGGTATTTCAGGGACTTTTAGATAAGCACATGAATATGAAAGAAATGGAAGGATATGGACCAAGGGCAGACAGAAGGGATGAGTTTATTTTGGCATCATGTTTGGCACAACATGGTGGTCTGAAGGGCCTGTTCCTGTGCTGAACTGTTCCATGTTCCATGTTACCATTCCTGGTGTCATCTAAGGTACAAAGCTATTGAGCTATGAAATCTTAGTGAGGACTGCAGATGCTGGAGATCAGAGCTTAAAAATGTGTTGCTGGAAAAGTGCATAAGCCCTTCTTCAGGAATTCCCCCCCCCCACACACACACCTTTTATCTAAGCCCGCTTGGCACACCAGCCTCATTCCTGAAGAAGGGCTTATGCCCGAAACATTGATTCTCCTGCTCTTCGGATGCTGCCTGGTCTGCTGCGCTTTTCCAGCAACACACTTTTCAGCATCTGTCCAGGAGCAGATTACTGCAGCTGCTGGAATCTGTACTGAAAACAATAAATGCTGGGGATCACAGTGGGTCAGGCAGCGTCTGTGGAGAGACAGCTAGCTACCCAATGCAGATGCTCTCTCTCTCCATGGATGCTCTCTGACCCCACTGTGATCCTCAGCATTTATTGTTTTCATCATCTGTGAAGAGATGTTAATGGAGTTAGTGTTTGAAGTTCAATGATTCTTCAGAACTCTTCTGCAGTTCATTAACTCTGTTTCTCTCTCCCCAGATGCTTCCAGACCTGCTGAGTTTCTGTTTTTATTGCAGATTTCCAGCCTCCATCGTATTTTGTTTTGGTTTCAGTGCTGATATCAGCACTGAGGTCACTTGAGCAGTAGCAGTATCTGTTCCTCATTTTTTATTTACAGACTAGATTTTTTATTTACAGTCTCAGGCCAGATTGCATTGTGGCAGCTGTGTGCGTGCAGTTCCGTATATTTACCCAGAACATGAACTTGTGATATGGGCAGAAAGTTATTGAGAATAGGATCATGTGACTGATGGGATTCTTGTTGATCTGAAGTTATTGCCTGTTTCCAAATGAAGTAGATTAGTTAGTTATTTAGTTAGTTAGTCAACTGCTATCTTCACAGTTTCCTAACCTACACACCTGCTCACACTGTAAATCCCTTGTTTAAACATTAGAACAACGATCTCAGCAAAGAGAGAGAAACATTTTTTCATGGAGATATGGGATTGCTGACTGGTCCAGCAGTTATTGCCCTGTCCCTAGTTGCCCCTTGAGAAGGTGGGGGTGAGCTGCCTTCTTG
Organism: Chiloscyllium plagiosum; assembly: GCF_004010195.1. Taxonomy (NCBI): domain Eukaryota; kingdom Metazoa; phylum Chordata; class Chondrichthyes; order Orectolobiformes; family Hemiscylliidae; genus Chiloscyllium; species Chiloscyllium plagiosum. Next base: position 1,924,318 of record NC_057748.1, read on the forward strand.
ACCCGCTGCAGTCCATGTGCTGTAGGTAGACCCACAATGCCCTTGGGGAGGAATTCCAGGATTTTGACCCAATGACTGTGAAGGAATGGTGATATATTTCCAAGTCAGGATGGTGAGTGGCTAGGAGGGGAACTTTCAAGGGGTGGTGTTCCCATGTATCTGCTGCCCTTGTCCTTCGAGATGGAAGTGGTCATGGGTTTGGAAGGTGTTGTTTGTGCTTAGTGAATGTCTTGAGGATGGTACACACTGCTGCTAGGTATACTCAAGGATTGCAGATGCTGGAAACCAGAGTCTAGATTAGAGTGGTGCTGGAAAAGCACAGCAGGTCAGGCAGCATCCGAGGAGCAGGAAAATCGACGTTTCGGGCAAAAGCCCTTCATCAGGAATAGAGGCAGGGTGTCTGCAGAGTGGAGAGATAAATGAGAGGAGGGTGGGGGTGGGGAGTACAATAGAGTACAATAGGTGAGTGGGGGAGGGGATGGAGGTGATAGGTCAGATAGGAGGGTGGAGTGGATAGGTGGAAAGGAAGATAAACAGGTAGGACAAGTCATGGGGACGGTGCTGAGCTGGAAGGTTAGAATTGCAGTGAGGTGGGGGAAGGGGAAATGAGGAAACTGGTGAAACCCACATTGATGCCCTGGGGTTGAAGTGCTCCGAGGCGGAAGATGAGGCGTGTTTCCTCCAGGCATCGGGTGGTGAGGGAGCGGCGGTGAAGGAGGCCCAGGACCTCCATGTCCTCGGCAGAGTGGGAGGGACAGTTGAAATGTTGGGCCACAGGGCAGTGTGGTTGATTGGTGCGGGTGTCCCGGAGATGTTCCCCAAAGTGCTCTGCTAGGAGGCGCCCAGTCTCCCCAATGTAGAGGAGACTGCATCGGGAGCAACAGATACAATAAATGATATTGGTGGATGTGCAGGTAAAACTTTGATGGTTGTGGAAGGCTCCTTTAGGGCCTTGGATAGAGGTTAGCGAGGAGGTGTGGGCGCAGGTTTTACAGTTCCTGCGGTGGCAGGGGAAAGTGCCAGGATGGGAGGGTGGGTTGTAGGGGGACGTGGACCTGACCAGGTAGTCATGGAAGGAACGGTCTTTGCGGAAGGCGGAAAGGGGTGGGGAGGGAAATATATCCCTGGTGGTGGGGTCT
>NC_057748.1:1925491-1928590 GCF_004010195.1 Chiloscyllium plagiosum
GGCATTTTTGCAAGAGTTAGGGTGGGAAGAGGTGTAATCCAGGTAGCTGTGGGAGTCGGTGGGTTTGTAGGAAATGTCAGTGTCAAGTCGGTCGTCACTGATGGAGATGGATAGGTCCAGGAAGGGGAGGGAGGTGTCAGAGATGGTCCAGGTAAATTTAAGGTCAGGGTGGAATGTGTTGGTGAAGTTGATGAATTACTCAAACCCCTCACGAGAGCACGAGGTGGCGCCAATGCAGTCATCAATGTAGCGGAGGAAGAGGTGGGGAGTGGTGCCGGTGTAATTACAGAAGATCAACTGTTCTACGTAGCCAACAAAGAGACAGGCATAGCTGCTGCTGCTGATGGTGGATGGGGCGCCAATCAAGCAGGTTAGTTAGGTCTTGGTAATCATTCAAAGCCATTAAAAATGTTGTTAAACAGACACACACAAACACTCACACACACAGACAGACAGACAGACAGACACTCACTCACTCACTCACTCACTCACACACACACACACTCACACAGACACACACACATTGTTCTCTTCGTGAAGTATAGAGCTGTTTTGGGTGTAGGGATATGGATCTGGTGTTGGGATGTGCATCCGATGGTGGGATGTGGATCTGATGTTGGGATGTGGATCTGGCATTGGGACATGGATCCGGTATTGAGATATGGATCTGGTGTTTGGACATGGATCAGGTGTCGGGACATGGATCCTTTGTTGGTAAGTGGATCGGTGTTGGGACATGGATCTGGTGTTGGGATGTGGATCTGGTGTTGAGACTTGGCTCTGGTGTTGGGGAATGGTGTTGGGATGTTGATCCGGAGTTGTGATGTGGATCCGGAGTTGTGATGTGGATCAGGTGTTGGGACGTGGATCCGGTGTTGGGATGTGGATCCAGTGTTGGGACATGGATCCGGTGTTGGGATGTGGATCCGGTGTTGGGACATGGATCTGGTGTTGGGATGTGGATCCGGAGTTGGGATGTGGATCCGGAGTTGGGACATGGATCCGGTGTTGGGATGTGGACCCGGTGTTGGGACATGGATCTGGTGATGGGATGTGGATCCGGAGTTGGGATGTGGATCAGGTGTTGGGACATGGATCCGGTGTTGGGATGTGGACCCGGCGTTGGGATGTGGACCCGGCGTTGGGATATGGACCCGGCGTTGGGACATGAATCCGGTGTTGGGATGTGGACCCGGTGTTGGGATGTGGACCCGGTGTTGGGATGTGGACCCGGCGTTGGGATGTGGATCCGGTGTTGGGATGTGGACCCGGCGTTGGGACATGGATCCGGTGTTGGGATGTGGATCCGGAGTTGGGATGTGGACCCGGCGTTGGCATATGGATCCAGTGTTGTGATGTGGATCCGGAGTTGGGATGTGGATCCGGTGTTGGGATGTGGACCCGGCGTTGGGACATGGATCTGGTGTTGGGACATGGATCCGGTGTTGGGACATGGATCCGGTGTTGGGATGTGGACCCGGCGTTGGGATGTGGACCCGGTGTTGGGATGTGGATCCAGTGTTGGGACATGGATCTGGTGTGAAGATGTGGATCCGGCGTTGGGATGTGGATCCGGTGTTGGGATGTGGACCCGGCGTTGGGATGTGGATCGGTGTTGGGACATGGATCCAGTGTTGGGACATGGATCTGGTGTGAAGATGTGGATCCGGCGTTGGGATGTGGATCCGGAGTTGGGATGTGGATCCGGCATTGGGATGTGGATCCAGTGTTGGGACATGGATCCGGAATTGGGATGTGGATCCGGTGTTGGGACATGGATCCGGTGTGAAGATGTGGATCCGGCGTTGGGATGTGGATCCGGAGTTGGGATGTGGATCCGGCATTGGGATGTGGATCCAGTGTTGGGACATGGATCCGGTGTTGGGATGTGGATCCGGTGTTGGGACAAGGATCTGGTGTTGGGACATGGATCCGGTATTGGGACATAGGTCTGGAGTTGGGACATGGATCCAATATTGGGACATGGATCCGGTGTTGGGACATGGACCCGGCGTTGGGATGTGGATCCGGCATTGGTATGTGGATCCGGCGTTGGGATGTGGATCCGGAGTTGGGATTCTGTTGTATTTTCAGGTTTGGGTTGCACACGCACAGCGCGCAGTCTCCTGTACGTCACTCACATAGGTGATCCCAGGAGCAGTTGGTGTTTGGTGGCTAGTTAACCCCAGAAGGCATCACTAATCAACACAACTGTATCCTCAACTGACCCCCAGAGACAGGAGAAGTCCAAAGGAATGAATGTGCAGTGATTGATCAACATTCACATCGTCAGAAGGTGGTGTCTGAGTAGTATGACTAGACTATTAATCCAGACACCCAGGTAATGTTTGGGGGGCCTGGCTCAAATCCTGCCATTGCTGATAGTGCACATTGAATTCAATAAAGATCTGGAATTAGTAATCTGGTCACGACCAGGAATCCATTGTCAATTGTTGTAAAATCCCATCTGGTTCATTAATGCTCTTTGGGAGAGAAATCTGCCATCCTTACCTGGTCTCGCCTATATGTGACTCCAGACCCACAGCCACGGGGTTTATTCTTAACTGCCCTCTGGGCAATTAGGGATGGGTAATAAATCCCAGCAACACGTCGGCATGGATGGGTCAGACCAAAGGGTCTGTTTCTGTGCCTTATGACTCTATTTTTGTTCTTTGTTTCATTATGTGAATAACAGAAAACTTTTACAACCATTGAGGTACGGGTGCTATATAAATGCAAGTGTTTTGAATCCTGTTTCCTTTGACAGTGCCAGAGATTCCCTGCTCCTACTCCTGCCCTGCTCAGAGCCCAGTCCCTATCCATAAACACACATCAACATTCCAAATATCATCAGTGACTGAGAAATGGAAGTCCAGAGATTGTGTGTGTGTGTGTGTCTGCGTGTGTGTGTGTGTGTCTGTCTGCGTGTGTGTGTGTGTCTGCATGTGTATGTCTGTCTGTCTGCGTGTGTCTGTGTGTGTGTGTATGTCTGTGTGTATGTGAGTGAGAGTGTGTGTGTGTGTATGTATGTGTGTGTCTGTGTGTGTGCGTATGTGTGAGTGAGAGTGTATGTGTGTGTGTGTGTCTGCATGTGTGTGT
>NC_057748.1:1928721-1938750 GCF_004010195.1 Chiloscyllium plagiosum
GTCTGCATGAGTGTGTGTGGGGGTGTGTGAGAGTGTGTGTGTGTGAGAGTGTGTGTGTGTGTATCTGTGTGTGATTGTGTGTGTGTCTCTGTGTGTGTGTGTGTCTGAGAGTGTGTGTGGGTGTGTGTGTGTGTCTGTCTGCGTGAGTGGGTGTGTGTGTGTGTGAGTGAGAGTGTGTCTGTCTGCGTGTGTGAGTGTGCGTGTGAGTGTGTGTGTGTGAGTGTGTGTGTGTGAGTGTCTCTGTCTCTCTCTCTCTCGAGCTGGAGGTGCTGCTTATAGTCTGCTGCAGATTCCTGAACTGCAAATACAGCAGCGGGCATGTGGGACAGAGGTGGGGGATAGAAGGAGCTGCTGTGTGTCAGAGTGTGAGAGACACATCTGGCCTGGTGTGGCTGGAGGATGGCTCCTCTCACAGTGACCGTCATCGTTGGGCTGGTGGTGGGTTGTTGTCTCCTGTCCAGCTCTCCAGCCTGTGGCTGGTACAGGCAAACATCGAAACCCCATCATTACTCAGTCGGCAGAGCCTCCGGGTTACTGCAGGGCATCTGGAGCTCTGAGTATACCCGACGGGGTGGGGTTAAAGAGGGCACCACCCGTGACCTGGCAAGGCGTGGGGATTCCTTGGCACAGGATTGGCAGCACCAAGCGCCGGGCGATTGGAAGACGGTGATGGTGAGATTTCCCTCTCTTGGCTGATCAGGCGGGGTTAGTACTGAGTGGGTCCTGGCAGCAGCTTTACCAGCTGCTTGAGTTTCGGTGGCAGTGAGACCTCTGGACGGTAAAATTCTCTGTCAGCGACCTGACCAAGGACAGTATTCCGGGCTCAGAACAGGAAAACATCAGTATCAGCCAGTCCCCACTGCAATGGGAGTGGGTTTCTGCATCTGCGCACAGTGTGTCTGTGTGTGGAGCTGTCTGGGTACATATAGTCAGTACCATATGGGTGGCTCAGTGGTTAATACTGCTGCCTCACAGTGCAAGGACCCAGGTTCAATCCCAGCCTCGGGTGACTGTGTGGAGTTTGCACATTTTCCCCGTGTCTTTCTGGGTTTCCTCTGGGTGCTCTGGTTGCCTCCTACAGTCCAAAGATGTGCAGCCCAGGGTGGATTGGCCATGGGAAATTGCTCATAGTGTCCAGGGATATGCAGGCTAAGTGGGTTAACTATGGGAAATGCAGGATTACAGGGATAGGGTAGGGCGGTGTGTCTGAGTGGGAGGCTCTTGAGGGAGAGTGCTGACTCAATGGGCCAAATGGCCTGTTTCCACACTCCAGGGGATTCTATGTGTAAGAGATTACAGGTGTCTGCACAGGAGTGGATGTGTACAAGTTCCTCTGTGAAGTAGTCGTTTGTGCTTCCCCACATGGTCGAATAGCCTTGAATCTTATGCTGGCTCTTGGAGGCTAAGAGCCTCAGCAGCGTAATCAAGAGGGTGAAAGGGAGGAGGCTGGGGTGCATCGACTGGGGAGTTATTACTCAGCGCTGGCTCGTGTTGAGAAGATGCGGGGAGTTATTGTTTCTCTAAGAGGACGTTCTGTTGCAGATGTGTGCGATGGAGATCACTGCCCAGTTGAAGAGCTGTGCAGCTCTGACAGAAGACCCAGCAATGCTCATGTGTAACGCTGATGTCCAACTGGCCTTTGGTCAAACCTGTGAGCCCCTGGGGAACTGAGCAGGAAGGGACAGGATTGGAAAAGGTCAGGAAAGACAGCAGAGGAAGATCAGAAATGAAGAGTGTGCAGATGACCAACCTGTGAACAACGTCTGTTACTGCCGTCTCAAACCCCGACACTCAGTGTACTTGTCTGACTTGTGATTCATAACTTAATCGTGACGCCTCATTGTGGAGTTTCAGCTGCTTTGGAGAGGGAATCTTAAATATTCAGACCTGAGGAGTTTTCTGGATTAGTTAAGGGGAACTCAGAGAAACACACAGATATCCTGACAGGGGTGAGGGGCAGTGGGATGGGGGTAAGAAACAGAATGAACAGCAGCATGGATTTGATGGGCTGAATGGTCTCTCTCTGTGCCATGTCCTCAGTGATATTGACTTGAGAGACATGTGCTGCAATTCATTTGGGTAGAGGAGATATTCCTCAAAAAAAACACAGGACATTAAAGATTAAAATTCCTAATGTTTGTGACAACCCTTCCCCGAGCAGCCGATGAGATTTAAACATCTTCCAGGCCGGGAAGGGAGCAGTCAGCTCAGATTCCCCTCAGGAACCCCACACTGTTGGTAAAATCCAGCAGCATGTAAGGAGTCCATTCGCCCATTTAGTGTGTGCTAGCTCCTTGAAAACACTCTCTATTCACCTCACATCTCCTGCTCTTCCCACAGAAGACCTACAAACTTGGACAGTTCCAACTGAGTCTGCAGCCACTGTCCCTTCGGGGAGTGTGCCCCAGATTACAGCAGCCCATGGTGTTTGCCATCCCCCATTGGGAGCAGGTGATTATCGCCTGAGTTGGAGACAAGGAGGTGAGAGCAGCTGAAGATTCCCCCAGTGTGGTGTGCCGTGTTGTTTCGTGTGCTGGAGTGTAATTCTGTACATATTTTAAAAAAGGCTCAAGTGAATTTCCTTCCTCAGCAAAGTGACAATCGATAATAAAATTTGTTGACATTTCCCTGTCCTGGTTCATTACGAAAACTCCTTTACCTGCTCTCCATTACTGCAAACATGTTAGTATTGAAGGGCCAGGGAGACCAGGCGTGAGGTAGATTCAAACTAAGACAATCATCTAAGTGCAAGACTGTGACAAAAACAGACAACATAGATGGACCAGAAATGGTCATGACACACGATGCTGATCATATTAACACCACAGGTGGAAAAATGGCACTGCAGATTTCTTCTGGCAGATGTTCCTACTCATTATCCAACTAGCTTCCAATCCTCGATATACAGACACCTGCTCCAACACCATGCTAATATTACACTGTAATCCTGCTGAGGAGGATTTGGCTACACCTATAGGGTCAGTCTAACTTTAACAGGAGCAATTCCCAACCACAGTTTGGAGTCCAGAATACAGGCAGACATTCAGCACAAGGGAGTGTCACAGCACCGCACTGTCGGAGGGTCAGTGCTGAGGGAGCATTGCATTGTTGGAGGGTCGGTGCTGAGGGAGTGCCTCACTGTCGGAGGGTCAGTACTGTGGGAGTGCAGCACTGTCGGAGGGTCAGTGCTGAGGGAGTGCCTCACTGTCGGAGGGTCAGTGCTGAGGGAGTGCCGCACTGTCGGAGGGTCAGTGCTGAGAGAGTGCCGCACTGTCGGAGGGTCAGTGCTGAGGGAGTGCCGCACTGTCGGAGGGTCAGTGCTGAGGGAGTGCCACACTGTCGGAGAGTCAGTGCTGAGGTAGTGCCTCACTGTCGGAGGGTCAGTACTGTGGGAGTGCTGCACTGTCGGAGGGTCAGTGCTGAGGGAGTGCCGCACTGTCGGAGGGTCAGTGCTGAGGGAGTGCCGCATTGTCAGAGGGTCAGTGGCACCGCACTGTCGGAGGGTCAGTACTGTGGGAGTGCAGCACTGTCGGAGGGTCAGTATTGAGGGAGGGCCGCACTGTCGGAGGGTCAGTATTGAGGGAGAGCCGCACTGTCGGAGGGTCAGTATTGAGGGAGGGCCGCACTGTCGGAGGATCATGTCCTGTGTAACTGTGTTGAAAGAAACAAAAGCTCAGATCCTGAACAGCAAACACAAATAAATTGGTCAATCGTCTCATTTTTTGATACTGCCTTTTTTTGTTTTATGAAAATTTGTCTGGCATTGCTTAGGGCCTCTTGGTAGTGTCCCAACCTCTGGACCAGGAGGCCTGCCATCGAATCCCACCTGCAGCAGGCCTCTGTAATAACATCGCTGTGCAGATTGATTGGAAAATACCTGCACTTCAGAAATGCTTTGAGATGTCCTGACGATGTGAAAGGCTATATATCAATGCAAATTCTTTCTCATGTTGTAAAGGTAAGTCTCCAGAGAAAAGAATCCAATCCCAGTCCTTCAATGGTTAAACTGACACTGTTAATATTTGTACTTTTGAGCTGATGTCATTTATTGCAATACTTTTCCTCATTAACATATTAAATGTTTTGGGATGAATTCAGGCAGAGCAGAGACTAACAGGAGCAACTGAGTGAGAACAAGATATTTGAGAGAAGCCACAGGAGGTGAACAGTGGGAAACTGAGGAGCGAGCAAGATGTTTAGTCATGGGTGATACACAGGCGTGGGGTTTATCAAAACAAATAAACAATATCCGAGAGAAGTCAAGTTTGTGACTCTGAGCTGGAGTGAAGCTTTGGAAAATCAGAATTAGAGCCAGAGAGATGTACAGCAGACCCTTCGGTCTAACCCGTCCATGCCGACCAGATATCCCAACCCAATCTAGTCCCTTTTGCCAGCATTTGGCCGATATCCCTCTAAACCCTTCCTATTCCTATAGGCAAAAGTGAGGACCACAGACGCTGGAGATCAGAGTCAAGAGTGTAGTGCTGGAAAAGCACAACCGATCAGGCAGCATCCGAGGAGCAGGAGAATCGATGTTTCAGGTAAAAGCCCTTCATCAGGAATGGAGGCAGGGAGCCTTCAGGGTGGAGTCCCCTTCCTATTCATATCCCCATCCAGATGCCTTTTAAATGCAGTAATAGTACCAGCCTCCACCACTTCCTCTGGCAGCTCATTCCATACATGCACCACCCTCTGTGTGACAAAGTTGCCCCTTAGGTCTCTTTTATATCTTTCCCTTCTCACCCTAATCCTATACTCTCTAGTTCTGGACTCCCCCACCCCAGGGAAAATACTCTGCCTATTTACCCTATCCATGCCCCTCATAATTTTGTAATCCTCTATAAGGTCATCCCTCAGCCTCCGATGCACCAGGGAAAACAGTCCCAGCCTGTTCAGCCTCTCCCTAGAGCTCCAGTCCTCCAGCCCTGGCAACATCCTTTGTAAATGTTCCCATGTGCAATGCTGGGGGGTTTGGAGGAGGCAGGTTCAACTGAGGCATCAGGAGGGGCATTGGAGGTTATTTAAATATAAACAATAAGCAAGATTACAGAGAAAAAGCCAGAGATTGGAACAAAGTCAAAATACACCAAAAGCCAGTCCAGAAACAATGGGCTGAATGACAGCTTTGAGCAGTGTCACAGAATTCCCTGATTCTGTGGAAACAACCTTTCCTTTTCAATCAAAATTAATGCCCTTCCCTTTGCAGAAAGTCTTCCAAAAGCCAGAGAAACACCAAGAATTATCGCTCCATCTCTTGGAATAAGCCACTCCAATGATCCCAGGGTAAAATCAGAAGTCACATGACACCAGGTTAGCGTCCAATAGGTTTATTTAAAATCACAAGCTTACGAAGCGCTGCCCCAGGTGAAGTCACTGAAGTTCTCCTGATGGAGGGACAGCACTCCAAAAGTTTGTGATTTCAATTAAATCCCCAATGTGTTGGACTCTAACCTAGTGTTGTGATTTTGTCCAGTCCAGTCCAGCACCAGCTCCTCCCCACCGTGGCTCCAGGAGAAACATCAAGGGGAGCTTTGAAAATACAGTTGGCCGTTACCTGGATTTGTTTTTTTGCTGAGATTCTGGCCAGTTAGGAAGCTGAAACACAAGGAACAGTCAGACACAAACTTCTTGCATTGACAGGGAGCGAGAGGGAAACAGGAATTTCTGGAAAATTGGCTTCAGTGAAGTCCCGAGTGTAGGTAGGTCAGGGTCAAAGCAGAAAGAAAAGGTCATCGTCATTGGTTTGCAAATGGATCACCACAGGAGCTGTTATACCCTGTCTCAGGTCAGAGGGAATGGATCACCCCGGGAGCTGTTATACCCTGTCTCAGGTCAGAGGGAATGGATCACCACGGGAGCTGTTATACCCTGTCTCAGGTCAGAGGGACACAAAACATTTCATGGGAAACTGTCCCTGGGTTCCTGAACCTGCAATCCACCTTCACACCACCCAGGGATCTTGCTGTGTACAAAATGGCTGCTTGATTTGGTTACTTTAGGAAGGTACTGCACTTCCTCGATGGTGATTGTATTCTCCATCGGATTTTTGTCAATTCTCTTGTCCACTTTGTTGAGATTGACCAACATCTGGCCTCCCTCAGCCTGAATTCCTGCAGGCTGACGGGTTCCATTCTGTTCCAGTCACTTCCAAACAACCCCTTCCCCCTCCCCCAGTGGCTCTCTCACATTTATTTCCAATCTCGATGCGTTGGAATGAATTGTTTCATATCCTCCCATCAGTTGTTCAGCTTGTTTATTTGTCATCAAAACTGCAGAGATGATTAAAACTGAACCACCTCACAGCAACCAAACATTGCTGCTGTGTTCCGCTCCATCTCTGATGATCAAGTCTTAACCCTCCAAATGCGGAGATAGAAAGAGAGAGATATAGATACAGACATACATAGAGATAAATATAGGCGGAGGCAGATTGTGACAGAGAGATACAAAATGATAGAGATAAGATAGATATAGAGAGATGGAGAGAGATATAGGTTAGAGAGATAGGTATATAGAGAGAGATAGATAGATGGAGCGATAGACAGACAGAGAGACGTGTAGAAAGAAAGAGAGGGTGAGAGGTTTCTGATCACCTGAACCCATATTCTGGAAGGTGGTGTGGGGAGAGCATGAGGATCCAACTTGAAATATCCACCAGCGCTAAAAGAAAGGGATGATGGGAATTGAAGAGGAGTGAGGCAGAGAGTGCTGAGTGGGGATCATCACAGAGAGGTTCAGGGCTACAGGCAGCCATTCAATATGGCTGTTAGCTCCCTCCATTGGAGAGACTTTTAATTACACTTGGCTTACTGCTGTCTCCAAATAAAACTATGTCTTATATTTAGAAAGCGCCTTTTAAACAAAGAAACACCCATAAGACCACAAAAGACAGGAGTAGAATTAGGCTATTCAGCCCATCCAGTCTGGTCCACTGTTCAATCATGTCTGATATGTTTGTCAGCCTCATTCACCACCCTTCTCCCTGTAACCTTCTCTCCCCGTACAAATCAGGAACCTATCTACCTCAGTCTTAGACACACTCAATGACCTGGCTTCCCCAGCCCTCTCTGACAATGAGTTCCACAGATTCCCCACCCTGTAGCTGAAGAAATGCCTCCTCATCACAGTCCTATAGGATCATCCCTTCACTCTGAGGCTGTGTCCTCGGGTCCTAGTCTCTCCGACTGGTGGGAACATCTTCTCCACGTCCACTCTGTCCAGGCCTCTCAATATTCTGTAAGTTCCAACCAGATCCCCCCCTCATCCTTCTAAACTCCATTGAGTACAGACCCAGAGTCGCCAATCGCTCCTCATATGACAAGCCCTTCATCCATGGGATCGTTGGTTAAATCTCCTTTGCACTTCCTCCAACGCCAGCACATTTTTCTTTAGATATGGGGCCCAAAACTGCTCAGAATATTCCAAATGTAGTCAGACCAGAGCCTTATACAGCCTCAGTAGGACATCTCTGCTCTTGTATTCTAGCCGTCTCGAAGTGAATACTGACATTACATTTGCCTTCCTAGCTGCCAACTGAACCTGCATGATTACCTGAGGAGATTCCTGAACTAGGACTGTCAAGTCCCTTTGTGCTTCAGATTTTCAAAGCCTTTCCCCGTTTAGAAAGTAGCCTATACCTCTATTCTGCCTATCAAACAGCATAACCATAGTTTTTCCACATTGTATTCCATCTGCTACTTCTAGGCCCACTCTCCTGCCTGTTCAAGTCCTTCTGCAGCCTCCCTGCTTCCTCAACACTACCTGTCTCTCCACCTAGCTTTGTGTCATCTGCAAACTTAACAACAATGCCCTTAGTTCCTTCATCCAGATTGTTAATGCATAATGTGAATAGTTGCAATCCCAACAGAGACCACTATGCAACTCCACTAGTCACCAGCTGCCATCCTGAGAAAGATTCCTTTATTCCCACTCTCTGCCTTCTGCCAGTCAGCCAATCCTCTATCCATGCTGATACCTTGCCCCTAACATCGTGGGCTGTAATCTTATTTAGCAGCCTCCTGTATGGCATCTTATCAAAGGCCTTTTGGAAATCCAAATGGATCACGTCCACTGGCTCTCCTTTGTCTAACTTTCTCATTATCTCCTCAAAGAAGTGTATCAGATTTGTTAGGCATGACTCAGCCCTATGTTACTAAGCACTTCCAAATACTCCGCAATCTCATGCTTAATAATGGACTCAAAAATCTTAGCAACAACTGAAGTCAGGCTAACCGGCCTATAGTTTCCTGCCTACTGCCTCCCTCACGTCTTATCCGGGGTGTTGCATTTGCTATTTTCCAGTCCTCCGGGACTCTCCCTGACTCCAGTGTTTCCTGAAAGATCACCACCAATGCCTCTACAATCTCCTCAGCTATCTTTTTCAGAACTCTGGTGTATAGTCCATTGATCCAGGTGATTTACCCATTTTCAGACCTTTCAGCTTTCCCAGCACCTTCTCCTTAGTGATGGCCACTGCATTCACCTCTGACCCTTGACTGTCTTGAAGGTTCTGGTCAGCTGCTGGTGTCTTCCACAATAACGTTTGATGGAAAGAGAACCCAGCCATTCCTGGCTTCAGTCCGGTAAACCCTCCCTGATCTGGTTCTAATGCATTTACATCCTTCCTTAGCCCGGGTGACCAATACAGTGCACAGTCCTCCAGATCTGCTGTCCCCAGTGCTACTTTTGAATTCAATTCCGTTGCAGTAATGGATATTGTCCTATTCACTTGCCTGGCTACTTGCTGAACCTGAAAATAAACGTTTGCAATTCATGCATCAGGACACACTCTGCAGCTCAGAGCTCTGCAACCCCCTCAACATGGAGATAACCAGCTTCTCCTTCATTCTTCCTGTAAATGGACAATTCTCCTTTTCTGCCACTATACTCCATTTGCCCACTCCTTTCAACTATGTTTATGTTCTTGCATCCTCTTCTTTCCTCTCTGTCTCTGTGTCTTCAGCAAAGTTAGCAGGTGTACTTTCTGTCCCGTTGGTATGTTATGCCTCACAGTCAGTATTCCCCGGGCCACAGGCTGCAATGCAGTCATGGTATCTGGTATCCTGACCGTCAGACTTAACACAATATCCTTCCATCCAAGTCATTTCTACAGGTTGAGAGCCCAGAACTGATTGCTCTAGCACACCACTCATTACATCTTCCCAATAAACATAGAATCCCTACAGTGTGGAAACAGGCCCTTCGGCCCAAAAAGTCCACACTGACTCTCTCACCCAAACCCATTCCTCTACATTTACCCCTGACTAATGCACCTAACCTACACATCCCTGAACACCATGGGCAATTTAGCATGGCCAATCTACCCTAACCTGCAAATCTTTGGACTGTGCGGGGAAACCGGAGCACACGGAGGAAACTAATTCAGAAACTGGGAGAATGTGCAAACTCCACACAGACAGTCACCTGAGGCTGGAATTGAACCCAGGTTCCTGGCGCTGGGAGGCAGCAGTGCTAACCACTGAGTCACTGTGGTGACCGTTCATGCCCATCATCTCCTCACTCTTATTGGCCAATCTTCTTGTTACCCTCCACACCATGAGCTTTTGTTTTCCACAATGTGGCTCCTTATCACACACCCTTCTGCAAATTCAAGGGCAGCACATCCCCTGGGTCCCCTTTATCCACATGTAACTTCCTGAAAGAGCTCCAACAAAATACTTAAACATGGATTCCCTTTCATAAAACCATGTTGACTCTACCTGGTCACCTTGAGTGTCTCCAGGTACCCTATAATAATGAGGTTAATAATCCATTGTGCCATCTTCCCACGGACAGATGGTTTGTTTTCCCAAGATGGCGGCGGTGGAGTAGCTGGAGTCGGGGTTCCCACACCCGGGCTTGTCCTCTTCATCTGTTTTTTCTTTTTCTTTAACCCTTTTTCTTTTCACAGTTTTATTTATTTTCCGCTGAAACCAACCTGATAAAGAGTTCTTCAGCAGGAGGCAGCAGCAGTGTAGCCCAGAGTGTGTCCCTCACAGCAGCGTGGTGTGGGCTGGTGTAGCCCAGAGT
>NC_057748.1:1943245-1945665 GCF_004010195.1 Chiloscyllium plagiosum
GTTAGAGAGGGAGAAACACACTGAGTTAGAGAGAGAGGGAGACAGACAGAGTTAGAGAGAGACAGTTAGAGAGAGAGAGACAGAGACAGGGAGTTATAGAGAGAGAGAGAGAGACAGAGAGAGATACAGAGTTAGAAAGAGAGACAGTTAGAGACAGACAGCGTTAGAGAGACAGAGTTACACAGAGTTAGAGAGAGAGGGAGACAAAGCTAGAGAGAGTTGGCAAGTTGAGAGTTGGGGAGCCGAGATTTGGCGAGTGTGTGAGAAAGTGAGCTCGAGAAAGGGGTGGGAATACACAAGAAGCCATTTATCTACTTGAAACATTTTATTGAGAATCACAATTTTACAGATAAATAATTAATATCTGCTCAACATACCACAAACACAGGCTGCATTGTGTGGAACACACAGCAGCAACAACAATATATAAAGACACAGGATTCCATGTTATACACAATTAATTCTATACACAATGCTACACACAGAGTTTGCAATAAGTTAGTGGCTAGTGCAGTATGCTCTCTGGTGGAGGGAGAGTCCGGCATTGGACAAATGATGACAGATTGGGGCTGGTTCACACTTGTAACATCCCCTTTACCCTCCATCTCCCCTGGGGTGATGTGGGTGGGATGAATCTGGCAAGCAGCAATGTGACAAGGGTAAGTTTAAGCCCATCAGATATTGCAGATGGGCAGAGTGTCACATTGGGACAGGCCACACTCCCAACAGGGCTCAGCAAATTCCAACAATATCCCTCGACAGCATCCCAGCCCCACCTATCACTTTACATACCCCTGACGGTCTGAGGTAACTGCTGCCAAGGGAGGGGGCCAATTGCCAGACTGATTATAAATGAATAAATAAACTAACATTTCTACAGTGCTCAGAATTCCTCAATTGTCTTTACCACCTGTAATGTACTCTGCACTGCGGTCACTGCTATGTGGGAAATGTGGCAGTCAATTTGTGCAAAGCAAGATCCCATAAATTTCAAACGTGGTACTGACCAGACAATTTGATCTTGTGGTATCACTTCAGGGGAAATAAATACTGGACCGGGACACAAGGGAGATTGTCCCTGCTCTTCTCTGAACCAGAAGTCATGGGGATCTTTCACATCCAGCTGAGACCATCAATAGAGCCTCCCACTGGAAAGGCAGCACAGTTTATAGTGCAGCGCTCCCTCAGGACGGGCATCAGCAGCATTAGCCCAGATTCTGTGCTCTCATGGCCAGCTGGGACTCAGACCCACGGAGCAACAGGAAAGTGCAGCATTCACCAGTCAGGTGCTGGCTTCAAATGTCCTCCTGCACAAGACGAATCAAAACAGTGCAGAGGCCAGACTGAACCAGATCAGGTACATCACCAGGCTTTCACACGTGCTGTCCTGCAGTCTGCAATCTCTCCCACTCTTTATCTCACTCTCAGCATCCCACGTCAGCTGGTGAGAGGGAGAGAGAGAGAGACTGAGACCATCAGGAATGGTACTGCCAACTTGGCCAATCCTGGGGGCAAAAGGATCAAGATCACTGAATGACCACTGGCCAATTGTCCACATGTCTCTTGTACGGTCACTGACTCTGTTCCATGCTATGGACTGTCAGCTTAAGTCTTAACACAGAAACTAAAGACATGGATCAGATGTTTTTGATATTTAATGTTGTTTTTGTGGTGTTATCTTTCATAGAAGAAAGTTTCTGGATGCCTTCACTTGGCAGCGTTACCTCGGAAAGCCTGGGCCTAGCCTGGTATCCATAGTAACACATAAAAAGGTATTTTGTTTTAAATACAACAATAAAATACTATATGAAATACAGATTTATACACTTTTGTTTAACATTGTTAAGGATCTGTAGTTTAATTGCAGTTTCCCCTGTTCTGTACACAGAATACTAGGCAATATGTAGAGTGAGGTTCAATAAGACAGTTCTGGTTGGGGACACAGCCTCTCAGAGAACGCACCAAGGATGTGGGGTTTGCTGACAGCTGCTGCTATTGATGGTGGTGTTAACAGGGTGTAGGCTGTGGCACCTTGTCAATCACACAGAGACCTCCTGATGCCAATTAATAACCACCCAATGGCTATCTACCACCCTATTAACTTTCTCACTGAGTACTGGCGGATCTACAGCCTCCTGCTCTGCACTCCACCTCAAAGCCACAAACAGCCTGGTCTGATTGCTGGGGCACAGCGGGATCTTTCTGCCCCTTTACTCCCAGCTCCAAAGGCAAGAGGTCAAAGGAATGCTGAGAGGTCACTCTCTCTGGCTGCAGAGCTCTATCCATGCACCCTGCAGTCTGGGAGGGAGGGATGGAGGGATGGAGGGATGGAGGGAGGGAGAGATGGATGGAGGGATGGAGGGAGGGAGGGAGGGAGGGAGGGATGGAGGGATGGAGGGAGGGAGGGAGGGAGGGAGGGA
>NC_057748.1:1945933-1969512 GCF_004010195.1 Chiloscyllium plagiosum
AGAGAGAGACCGAGACCGAGAGAGAGACCGAGAGAGAGACCGAGAGAGAGACCGAGAGAGAGACCGAGAGAGAGACCGAGAGAGAGACCGAGAGAGAGACCGAGAGAGAGACCGAGAGAGAGACCGAGAGAGAGACCGAGAGAGAGACCGAGAGAGAGACCGAGAGAGAGACCGAGAGAGAGACCGAGAGAGAGACCGAGAGAGAGACCGAGAGAGAGACCGAGAGAGAGACCGAGAGAGAGACCGAGAGAGAGACCGAGAGAGAGACCGAGAGAGAGACCGAGAGAGAGACCGAGAGAGAGACCGAGAGAGAGACCGAGAGAGAGACCGAGAGAGAGACCGAGAGAGAGACCGAGAGAGAGACCGAGAGAGAGACCGAGAGAGAGACCGAGAGAGAGACCGAGAGAGAGACCGAGAGAGAGACCGAGAGAGAGAGACCGAGAGAGAGACCGAGACCGAGGGAGAGACCGAAACCGAGACCGAGAGAGAGACCGAAACCGAGACCGAGACCGAGAGACAGAGAGACCGAGACCGAGACCGAGAGAGAGAGGGACCGAGAGAGAGACCGAGCACAAGATCGAGATGGACAGTAAGGGGCAGAGAGAGATAGGACATGGTGGGGGAGGAAAACAAGCCAAAAGGCAAGGTACACACCACACCCAGGCACATGTTTGTATACACACACACACACCCACCCACCCACTCCCGCCCCCGGCACCCCCTCTCCCACAGGGCAATCCCTGCTTAGACTCAGTGCCATGACAAAAGTGAACTCTCTCTATCGAAATCTCAGGCTCCAGATCAAGTTGAGTCCATGTTTCCCCACCCCCCACACCATCGTGACTCCTTCCCCATGTTTTAAATAACTGGAGCAGGGCAAATGCTGTCTCTGATCATTTGTAAGGGCTTCTCAAGTGAACAGGAATCTCTTTGCTTTCCACCCCTCACCCGACACCCTCCCCTGGGAAAAAAAAGTTGCTTAGCTGGCTACTTTGTGCTTTTCAGTAAATGAGAATAGCTTTCCTTCACACCCGACTCTGTCCCCGTGGCCCCGGGAAACACCAGCTGAGGCAGCATCCTGAACAAGGGCCTGTTCCATACCTCGGCACCAGTGGGAGCAGGGGCCCACAGTCTCTCGTTCGCTCCAGTCCTTTCCCCCAGCCCCATGCCCTGTCGGTGCTGGTGCTGTGCACAGATCCCATTCCTGAGTGAGGGAGCTGGGAGGAGGGATAGTGAACTCACAGAGAGGAGATGGCATTGGTGGGCTCATCCGGGGAGTGGGCAAGTTTTCAGCAGCCAACTGTCTTCCAGAATCAATAAATAAACCTTGAATTAAAATAAATATATATACATATATATACCATTCCTTCAAAAATTATCTGCATTTAAGTGAGCACGTCTTACAGAACAGACTAGGCGACGTGGAAATATTTTATGTTCACTTTAAGCACCTGCAGGAGTTAGAATACGTATTTCAAACTCAAGGATATTAAACCCTGACCCAGTGATGATAGACACTTGTGGTGTGTCAGCGTTTTCTCTCACTTAAACCAAGGGTTGCCCAGTAAAATGTGTAAAGGTTGCGTGTGAGGGATTCGCATTCTCGTGTCACTCACTCCTGGCCTTCGTTTTCCTCAGTAATCCTGCGTCTGATATCCCTCTGAGGTGCTCGTGTAGGATCCTGTCGACAGTGGTTGCTGGTAAGAGCCTGGCGCTTCCATCTCGTCCCCGGAGAGGTACGGGCCGTAAGGGGCAGAGGTGTCCTGGCTCGGGTCTGTGTACTCCTGGGAGAAAAGAGCAGAGTCGGCTCCCAGGCGGTACCGCTGGTATCCCAGGAATGCCTGAGCAGCCTTTCAACGGAGCAAGGGCAGACAGGAGGCACAGACAAAGAGAGAGAGAGAGAGAGAAAGAGATGGAGCAGAGAGCGAGAGATGGAGCAGAGAGAGAGCGAGCGAGAGGGGTGGAGCAGAGCGCGAGAGGGGTGGAGCAGAGCGCGAGAGGGGTGGAGCAGAGCGCGAGAGGGGTGGAGCAGAGCGCGAGAGGGGTGGAGCAGAGCGCGAGAGGGGTGGAGCAGAGCGCGAGAGGGGTGGAGCAGAGCGCGAGAGGGGTGGAGCAGAGCGCGAGAGGGGTGGAGCAGAGCGCGAGAGGGGTGGAGCAGAGCGCGAGAGGGGTGGAGCAGAGCGCGAGAGGGGTGGAGCAGAGCGCGAGAGGGGTGGAGCAGAGCGCGAGAGGGGTGGAGCAGAGCGCGAGAGGGGTGGAGCAGAGCGCGAGAGGGGTGGAGCAGAGCGCGAGAGGGGTGGAGCAGAGCGCGAGAGGGGTGGAGCAGAGCGCGAGAGGGGTGGAGCAGAGCGCGAGAGGGGTGGAGCAGAGCGCGAGAGGGGTGGAGCAGAGCGCGAGAGGGGTGGAGCAGAGCGCGAGAGGGGTGGAGCAGAGCGCGAGAGGGGTGGAGCAGAGCGCGAGAGGGGTGGAGCAGAGCGCGAGAGGGGTGGAGCAGAGCGCGAGAGGGGTGGAGCAGAGCGCGAGAGAGAGAGAGACAGAGTGAGAGAGAGAGGGGGGGGCAGAGATGGCATGGGGTTGGGGGGAAAGGAATGAGAGAGGAGGGAGTAGCCGGGCCATAGTAAAACAGACATCGAGAGGTGGGACAGTAAAAAGGACACTGCAGTTAGTGATGTTAGCATGCAGAATGTTAATGACCTTCAGAAAGCAAAGCACATTATGAGATCTGTGGTTAACACATTAGAAAGCAGTTTTAAAGGTCTTTGATATGAGCAATGCGACAAATCCAAGCAGTTAATTGTTTTGCATCTGCAGATACACGTCAGTGATAGGGAGACATGGAATACTGAAATATTCTCAGCTCATGTCCATACTAACTCAGCTGTGGAGATTAACCTAACCAGCTAGAACCTTTTATAAAACAGAACTGCAGATACTGGAAATCTGAAACAAAGTACTGGAGAAACTCAGCAGATCTGGCAACATCTGTGGCAGCACTTCAGTTCTGAGGAAGGGTCACTGCACCCGAAATGTTAACTCTGACTTCTGTCCACAGATGCTGCCATACC
The DNA here is from genome assembly GCF_004010195.1 of Chiloscyllium plagiosum. NCBI lineage: Eukaryota > Metazoa > Chordata > Chondrichthyes > Orectolobiformes > Hemiscylliidae > Chiloscyllium > Chiloscyllium plagiosum. Next base: position 1,948,999 of record NC_057748.1, read on the forward strand.
TGCTGAGTTTCTCCAGCACTTTGTGCTTTTGTAGCAAGATCGTTTGTCAGGCTTTAAATTAATCCTAAAACTGATATAACTTTCAGGACGACACATGACACTTGCTGGGCTATGGGGAGTAGAAAATGTTAGAATCCCACTGGACTGATACACCCTACAGGCTCAAGTGAAGCTTATTTGCTGGAAGTGCAAATATCCAAAGCAGACAGTGAAGAAGATAAATAAATCAAACACGATCATCTGCTCTTAGGATCACAATTTGCAAAATTAGCGAGTTAATGCAAGCAAGGGCAAGGGAGAGAGAGACAGCAGTGGTCAGGTGAAGCAGAGGCACAGCGAAACTTTGGAGGCCAAGGCAGATGAGAGAGAGACAGAGAGAGAGGGTGAGTCTGAGGGTTATGACTATGAGCTAAGTCTGGGGCTTCTCAGATTACTTGATACTAAAACATCCTGAATCTCAATCAGCAAACTGCTACAGGTACAGAATGAGTTAAGGAGTAAGGTAGGGGTATGGGACAACTTACAAAGCTACACCTGCTTATCCCCACAGGCAATAAAATCAAATTTGCTTTCTCCCTCAAAAATGAGATTAGTCACCACAATCACGAGTTATAGCAGCATGAGAGAAAACCACTCAGGCAAGCAGGGATAGTCTAGCAGCTCACAGTGTTCAAACTGCTGTACTTCAGAGTCTGGGTGTTTGGAAGCAGAGAAGGATGCTGTAGTTAAGCAAGAGGAGGGGTTTGCTGGGGTGGGAACAATTTATTGTATTCCTCAGTGAAGGTGATGCCTTTTAATCGATCCATAGCAAAGAGAACCAAATAACCCTGCAAAAGGAAGGTGCAGGAATTGGAATTGGAATTAAAACATATGAGGATTGGAGGATGAGAAGTGGTCAGGAGCTGAAAATAGCAAGCTGTCACTAACAGCATCTCTATGCTCTGTTCTCCAGACCACTCATTAGAAATTAATGGGGGTATAAAACATAATAATCTGAAAGAAATGGTGAATCTCCCTCTATACTGTTCCCCTCAAAAACTACCAGGACAGGGACAGCATGGGATTACATACAGAGTAAAGTTCCCTCTCCTCTTTTAAATTCTCAGTGAGTTTCTCTCTACATTGCCCCCCTCAAATTCTCCAGGACAGTGACAGCATGGGGTTAGATACAGAGTAAAGCCCCCTCTACACTGTCCCGCTCAAACACTTCCAGGACAGGGACAGCACGGATTAGATAGTCAAGCTCTGTGCACCATTCCCACACTGACCATGATTCCTTGATGCTCCGTTGGGTAACTCAGTCCCAAATGTTGGAGTGCCAACCGTTAATTGTTCAAGGGCTCTAATGTGCTGCCATTTTGGAATGTTGCTCATTGGATTTAATGATGTACCTGAAACACTGCATCCTGCAAGTTTTTGAATCAGGTGCCAGAAAGCAGGATTCAACCGGGCAGCTAATTTACTCAGCCAGTACACACAGGAGGCTGAATGGCCACCTTCTGTGCTGTAAACTTTCTCTGGTTCTACGAAATTCCCTTGGAGCCCAGACAGGGGTCAGTTTTCTCCACTGCACTTTTCTGAATGGAATTTGAATGCATTGGCCTAGAATTTGGTCCAAAGCCTTGAAAGTGAATGGACAAGAGAAGATGATCAACACTCTACTATCTCGATGTGACCCCAGGGGAAGGGTTGTAGAATCCAGAAAGTGCAGCAAGAGGCCATTCAGCCCAACCAATCTGTACCAATCCTCTAAAGAGTATTCCACCTCGACTCACCCCATCTCTGTAACCCTGCAGGGGTTTTTTATCATGGCTAACCCACTTAACCTGCACATACCTGGACACTGGGCAATTTTTAGCATGGCTTTGGACTGTGGGATGAAACCGGACCACCTAAAGGAAACCCCCACACAGACACAGGGAGAACGTGCAAACTCCACAAAGACAGTCGCCCGAGGGTGGTATCGAACCGGGGTCCCTGGTGCTGTATGGCACCTAGCCACTGTATAGTCCCTGTCGTTATGGGAGGAGGGGGTAGGTGTCGAACCCAGTGTACCAATGCCGTGCAGGGTGTAGAGGATCTAGAGTGAGACGACTTACCCAGGTGAAGATTGAGAAGAAGGAGAAAGTGATAGCAGCTCGAGCAGCATCAGCTCCTTCCTTTAACGGGTCGTCCTTCTCCAGATCCGTTACTTGCCACTGGTTGGTGAGGAAACAGAATCCCACAAACCATAGGAAGGACCAAAACGCTGTTAGAAGAAACAAACAAAGGAAACTGTGACTCTGCAGCAGAGGGAGGTGGGTCCTGAGGCACGAACAATCCAGAACACCATCCAAGCAGCATCATCGGTTCAGTGCAGAGCATAGACTGGAAGTGGGAGGGAGGGGAGAGAGACACTACATGTAAGGGTGCTGTCTCTGTGGGCAGCAGTAGCATGATGTGGTGGTGGGGGGATCGCAGGTACAACAGAGGGAGCGAGCAAGACAGCGTGGCACCGGGTGAGAGTGACAGATAGCTCACAAGCTACAGAGGGGAGAACATGACAATAAGGGATTGAGCAAGAGAAGCACAAGAGGAAAGGACGAGTGACAGAGTGAGTGTGCGTGAGAGGGTGCAGGCACACGAGAGTGAGAGCAAAAGGGGAAAGGAAATTAGAGAAAGTGTGCACGTTTGTGAGATACAGAGTGTGAGCATAGATGTAAGAGAGGTACATAAATGGAGAGACAGAGGAAACGAGAGAGAAAGAGAGAGAGAGAGCGCGCGCGTGCTACATTTGGAGTCACAGCTAATACTTATCGAATTAAACTCTGCTATTCCCATAGGAGTTCTCTCTTTGGTGTAAAGACCATTTTTAAAAATATTGTGAACGGTACGAAAATGGCTGTTTTAACACCAAGGATTATGGAAGGCATTTCTGAACATTTAAACAGTAAGTTTCTGAAATTCCTTCTAAGTTGTGTTTACCAGGGCTGGGCAAAAAACGAGATTCGGCTGACAGCAGGTTGCTGAGTGGTTTGTAGAATTGTGATGAGTTGTGGATGCCAAAGGCCATCAGCTGACGACTACCTGATTGGCCCTGGGGTAGATGAACAGCTTGTGGGTGTGAACAATAGCAGCAGCAGCCTTTGGATTGCTACAAGGGACAACAATGTGTCTTCATCTCCAGTAAAACACCTAAAGTCTAAAGAATGCTACTTTATCTGCCCTCACCACTTGCTGTAAGCTGTGGCCTTTAACCAGTAATTTTACAGCAAATGTATCAATTGTCTGTGCCTCCCCCTAAATGAAACAAAAAACAAACCTGGGGAGAAAGATTGGAAAATCCCAACAAACAACTCAGTGAACTCTGTGGAATGTGACCATTGAATCACTGCCCCAATAGAAACCAAAAGAACTGAGAATGCAGCAAATCAGAAACAAAAACAAGAATTGCTGGAAAAGCTCGGCAGGTCTGGCATCATCTGTGGTGAGAAATCAGAGTTAATGTTTTGGGTTGAGTTCGAAGGATGGATCACTGGACCCAAAACCCTAACTCTGATTTCTCTCCACAGATGTTGTCAGACCTGCTGAGCTTTTCCAGCAATTTTTGTTTTTGAATAGCTTCCTCGGCTTTTTATGTAGTGTATAAGTGCGCACGAAATGAGAAATAGAAATTTTATAAACTTATATATGTGTGTGTGTGGGGGGGGTGAGAGTCAGAGGGGGAGAGAGAGAGACAGAGAGATTCATAAACTTATGTTAGTCTGCGTGCATGAGAGAGACAGTATATGGCTGAGAGTGAGTGTGTGTTTCTGTGTAAGAGAGAGACAGAATTTTAATATGTCTGCCTGTGCACACGTGCGACAGTATGTGTGTGTATGTCAGTGCATGTGAGAGAGACAGCGAGGGGAGAGGGAGAATCAGGGAAAGAATGAAAGATAGAGTTTCAATATATGTACACCTGTGTCTGCACGTGTGAGTGTGCAAGACAAAGAGTGTGTTTTAATTAGTACAGTTATATCTACAGTTCCCAATTGTTTATCTGTGGTTAGAATTAATGGATTTCTAACAAATACTTCTGGTAAAGTACAGAAACTTGGGTGTGACAGCGTGCACTGTGATAAAACCATTAAGCTGTGTAACAGCTCTGGAAGTAGCAGGGCTAGATTTGCAGGGCAGTGACCCTGAATATTTTTAAGGTCAAGGTTGATCAATTCCGTGCCAAACAAGAATACAAGGTCATTTGTGGAGATGGGAATGTGGAATTCAAAACAATCAAAGCAGCCATGATCTTATCGAATGGTGCAATAGGAGCCAAATGCTCTCCTTTTCCTCCTACTTCATGGGGCAATGTGAATGAGGATCTACTGCTCTCTGAGAGACAAACACTGACCTGAAAATCCAATGTCTCCCAGAACCACCTTTTTGCGATCCTTTACGCTGCTGATCTGTGGAAAGTAAGCATCAAGGGCAAGGAAGGCCATGCAGCCGAGGAAGGCCAGCACACCGATAGTGATACCATAGTTACAGGCGTTGGGATTCCGGTTGAAGATGCAGTGCTGTTCCACCTCCGTAGGTCGGTTCATGTAACCTTCATTGATAATTGATCCAAAGACAACAATCGAAAAGAGCTACAGACACAGAGTGGGAGAGAAAAAGGAAGATAAACTCCAGGTTGGGTGTTCCAGCTCAGCCTATTGTAGGCCAATTTAGGCCCCTAAACATCAAGCTGAATTGGTGTTATCGCCTACAGCAGTAACGTAATTTCACAACATCATTCATCTATGCTTATTAACTAACTCTGAGCTACACAGTCTGAGAACGCAGCTTTAAACAAAATCCACTCCAATGTAACATCACATTCCTGGGCGTGCTGCCATGGCAACCTCATGGACCACCTACCCAGCTTGGTGCTTGACTGCCTAACCCCACAGAGAGAGAACTGGACAACTGGAACAATAGAGACAGTGAGCACAAGACAGAGAGTGAGAGATATAGAGTGTGTGAGTTAGACAGAGAACAAGAGAGGTTGCAAGGTCTTGTGCTCACTGTCTCTATTGTTCCAGTTGTCCAGTTCTCTCTCTGTGGGGTTAGGCAGTCCCTGAAGAGGGAGCCACTCCTCGAGTTCAGCAAGTAGATCATCACACTTTTATATTTTAATACTTATTTTGTTTTTATTAATTCATGAATTGTGGGCTTGATCAATACTGATTGCTAACACATAATTCCTCTTAAAGTGGTGGTGAGCTGCCATGTTGAACCATTGTAGTCCATATAGTGCTGGTTCATCACAGCACTGTCAGGGAGTTACAGTCTTGACGTGAAAAATCAAGGAACAGTGATACATTTTCAAATCAGGATGGTAAGTGGCTTGGAGGCGAACTTACAGATGGTGGTGTTCCTATGTATCTGCCATCCTTGTCTTTCTAGACAGCAGTGGTTGTGGATTTGGAAGTTGTTGTCTAAGGAGCCTTTATTAATTTCTGCAATGCATTTTATTGATGGTGTGGTTCTGTTCGCCGAGCTGGGAATTTGTGTTGCAGACGTTTCGTTCCCTGTCTAGGTGACATCCTCAGTGCTTGGGAGCCTCCTGTGAAGCGCTTCTGTGATGTTTCCTCTGGCATTTATAGCGGTTTGTACCTGCCGCTTCCGGTTGTCAGTTCCAGCTGTCCGTTGCAGTGGCTGGTATATTGGGTCCAGGTCGATGTGGCTTATTGATTGAATCTGTGGATGAGTGCCATGCCTCTAGGAATTCCCTGGTGTTCTCTGTTTGGCTTGTCCTATAAAAGTAGTGTTGTCCCAGTCGAATTCACGTTGCTTTCGTAGTTTAGGACTTGGTCTGTGTGTGTGGCTTTCCTGCACAAAACACTACATAGGACAAACAGGAAGACAGCTAACGATCTGCATCCATGAACAACAACTTGCCATGAAACGACACGACCAGCTATCCTTAATAGCCACACACGCAGATGACAAGCAACATGATTTCGACTGGGACAACACTACTATTTTAGGACAAGCCAAACAGAGAACAGCCAGGGAATTCCTAGAGGCATGGCACTCATCCACAGATTCAATCAAGACAGCTAACGATCCGCATCCATGAACACCAACTCACCACGAAACGACACGACCAGCTATCCTTAATAGCCACATGCAGATGACAAGCAAAATGAATTCGACTGGGACCACACTACTATTTTAGGACAAGCCAAACAGAGAACAGCCAGGGAATTCCTAGAGGCATGGCACTCATCCACAGATTCAATCAATAAGCACATCGACCTGGACCCAATATACCAACCACTGCAGGATGTCACCTAGACAGGGAACGAAACGTCTGCAAAACAAATTCCCAGCTCGGTGAACAGAACCACAACAACGAGCACCCGAGCTACAAATCTTCTCTCAAACTTTGAGCATCTTATTGATGAATAGAATTGACTAGGTTAGGATAGAATAGCCTTCATTGTCACATGCACTTGAATGACTGCAGTGAAAAGATTGTATTTTGGCCTCTTGGTGCCATCTCAAGTACAGGGGACCTAGGTACAGATATTTTAAGTGTTGTTACAGAATTGAAATAGTGAAACAAATAAAGACTAACATGGGAATACAAAGTCTATAAACACTCCTGAATGTTTATAAATGTCTTTAAAGTACTCCATGCCCGCTAGGCCTCAGAACACGAGGGCTTGCTGCCTCAACGTGCTGGTCTCCATCCAGGACTCATTCCCCTCAGCCAGCCTGGGCTCCCCCTACACCCACTCAGGCTGTGGCTCAGCCAAAGGCACGTACTCTGTGTCCGGCTCCAGGACTCTGCCTGTGTGCACCACACTCCGGGACTCACCCCGCGCATGCTCTGCTCCCCCTGTCTGCAGCTGATCTCCTGCCCTGGGCTGGACTTGGATGCCGTTCTCCATTCCCTTCAGGTGAGATAAGTTAAAAATTGAGTGGGTGTGGGGGGGCAGAACTGCAGCAAGAGGGAGAAAAGAGAGAAGGAGCTTGTGAGCAGAGGAGCTCTGGGTGGTGTGTCTAACTCTGTCACCATGGTTACACGCTGCTGCTACTACGAAGCGGTGATAGTAGAGAGAGTAAACATTTGTGGATGTGGTGCCAATCAAGCAGGCTGCTTAGACCTGGATGGCATCGAACTTCTTGTGTACTGTTAGAACTGCACTCATGCAGGCAAGTGAGCAATATTCCATCACACTTGTAGATAGTGGACAGGGGCTTTGGGGAGATATGGCGGAGTTATTTGCTGCAGATTCCTAGCCTCTGACCTGGTCTTGTAGCCACTTAAAAAGGCTGGTTCAGTTCTGCTTCTGGTCAATGGTAACCCCAAGAATGTTGATAGTGGGGAATTTAGCAATGAATTCACCATTGAAAGGCAAGAGGTGATGGTTAGATTCTCTCTTCATAGAGACTATCATTGCCTGGTCACCACTTGCCTGGTGTGAATGTTAATTGCCACTTCTCAGCCCAATTCTGAATATTATTCAGTTCTTACTACACTTGGACATGGACTGCTTCAGTAACTGAGGAGTTGTGAAATGATGCTGAACATTCCCAGTTTTGACTTATGAAGGAAAGGTCATTGATGAAGCAGCTGGAGGATGGTTAGGCCTAGTACACTATCCTGAGGAACTCCTGCAGAGATATCCTGGAGCTGAAATGACTGACATCCAATAACTCTCCAAAACAATCTCCATCCTCTTCCTCTGTGCCAGGTATGATTGCAACCAGCAGAGACTTGCCCCCTGCTCCCCGATTCCCATTGACTCCTGTTTTGCTAAGGCTCCTCAAAGCCACTATCAACCAAATGTGGACTTGATGTCAAGGGCAGTCACTCTTATCTCACCATTGCAATTCTGCTCAACCAAGGTTGTAATGAGGTCAGGAGACATGTGGTCCTGGTGAACCCAAACTGGGTGTCACTGAGCAGGTTATTGCTGAGTTGGTGCTACTTGTTAGCACTGGTTGATGACACCTTCCTTTACTTGACTAATGACTGAGAGTAGATTGTGGTGGTAAATGGCCAGAATGGATTTTGCTGTACAGGACATTTCTCGACAATTATCCAAATTGTTAGGTAGACTCATTTCGGGAACTCCGACCACAATGCCGTATTTCTTCTCCCGGCTTACAGGCAAAAGCTCAAGTGGAGACTTCCCCTCGTGGATAAAGGTCCAGTGCTGGACGGTGGAAGCAGAGGATCAACTGTGGTGCTGTTTGGAATCGTCTATGTTCAAACAGTCCGCAGGTACCCAGGTTGGGTACACCACCACCACCATCACAGCCTTTATCAGTAAGTGTGTGGAGGGCTGCATACCGAGCAAGTCAATCCAGGTGTTCCCCAACAGGAGACCCTCGATGAATCATACAGAACCTGCTACAAACTGTGTGAAGCCTTCAGATCAGAAGACCCACTCAAATATAAGGAATCTAAGTATGACCTTCACAGAGCCATTAAGACAGCAAAGGACCAATACCGATCCAAACAGACACCCGGCGACTATGGCAAGGACTGAGTGACATCACAAGTTCAAAGAAGAGTCAGTGCAAGATAGCTGACGATGACATATCCCTCCCAGACCGTCTCCCAGAACTTTGGCAGAGAGGTAGCACCTATTCCGACAGGTCCTGACAAACCTATCCTAACAGTCACTGCATCAGAGGTCAGATCAGTTTTCCTTTGCATTAATCCAAAGAAAGTGATGGGAACAGACGGAGTACCAGGCCGTGCAGTCAGAGCATGTGCAGATTGACTGGCAGAGGTCTTCCCGGGCATCTTCAACCTCTCCCTGCAGCAGGCCACTGTCCCTGCCTGTTTCAATAATGCCAACATTATCCCTGTGCCTAAGGCGGCTCATGCAGCATGTCTCAATGACTACCACCCAGTGGCCCTAACTTCAGTGGTAGGAAGTGCTTTGAAAGGTTGGTCATGGCATTAAACAAATCCAGCCTCCCCACCATCCCTGACCCACTTTAATTTACCTATTAGACCAACAGATCCACGTCAGGTGCCATATCACTTGCCCTTCACTCCTCCCTAGAACATGGTGACACGAAGAACAGCTACATAAGAATCCTACTCATTGACTACAGTTCAGCCTTCAACACTATTATCCCCTTGAGACTGAATTCTAAACTTAGTGATCTCAGACTAAGCCCCACTCTCTGCAACTGGATCCTCAGTTTCCTGATCCACAGGCCACAATCAAAGACGACTGGGGACAATATTTCATCATCAACACTGGAGCCCCCTAAGAGTGCGTACTCAGCCCCCCTACTGTACTCACTGTATACCCATGACTGTGTCGCCAAATACCAGACTACTGCCATTTACAAGCTCGCTGATGACATCACTATATTCGGTCGAATCTCACATGGCAACAAAACAGACTACAGACAGGAGGTGGAAGACCTGGAAAAATGGTGCACTGAGAACAACCTAGCTCCCAATGCCAGCAAAACCAAGGAACTCATTATTGACTTTCAGCAGAATGTTACTCATGCCCCCCCTACACATTAACAGCACAAAGGTGGAACGAGTGGAGAGCATCAAGCTCCTGAGAGTGGTCATCCACAACAAGCTTTCTTGGACTGTTCATGTGGACGCACTGGTTACAAAGGCCCAACAACGTCTCCTATTCCTCAGGCAGCTGAGGAAATTTGGCATGACAGCAAATAGCCTTGCCAACTTTTATAGGTGCGCCACTGAGAGCATTCTGTCTGGATGTCTCACTACCTGGTATGGTAACTGTACCATTCAAGATCGGAGATGGTTACAGAGAGTGGTGTTAGGGCTGAGTTCAATCACAAAGGCCAACCTCCCATCTACAGAATCCATCTACCAGGCCCGCTGTCAGGGAAAGGCCGCCAGCATTTTCAAAGATCCATCCCATCCAAGCAATGCTTTTTTACAACCTCTACCATCAAGAAGGTACAGAAGTCTGAACACATGCACCAGCCGGTTTCGCAACAGTTTCTACCCTACTGTTGTTAGAATACTGAATGGACTCACAAACCCTTAACATTCGCCTGTAGCTGTGTTTTAGTTTTTGCTGCTGTTACCATTATTTACTATCTATGCTACCTAACTCTGTGATCTGCTTGGATTGCTCACAAGACAAAGCTTTTCACTGTGCCTTAGTACACTTGACAATAAATTCAATTCAATTTAATTCAATTCAGATTCCAGTATTGTCACTGTACTGGGACAGCTGGGCTTAGGGCTCTGCAATTGCTGGAGCACAAGTCTTCATTGCTATTGCTGCAATGTTGTCAAGGCCTGTAGCCTTTACAGTATCCAGTGCCTTCAGCTGTTTCTTGATAACACATTGTAAAGACCGGAGTTTTTTATTTTTCTGTATTACAAAATAAGGCTAGTTCAAAATCACTGCACTTTTTTAAAGCATGTTACCTGACACTCAATGTAAATACTGTTCACACAGCTGTTGATTCAACAAGTGGGGGAAGCCTGATTACAGAGGAGCTGGAACCAGGGAGCGGTGTTTGAAGGGAGATTTGACTGGCCACAGGTAGCTGATTGATACTTGGTCACTAGTCCACAGACCAAGGACAAAGGCTTTTTGCCTGCCAACAACCATGTGATTGGCTCCCAGGTAGCCAAACAGCTTTGGGATAGGAATGTTTGGGGCAGAAGCTATCAGACCTTTGGGAAGGAAGGTGCTGTTTCTGCTCTGCAGTAAAAGAAAAGCATCTCAAATCTGAAAATAGCCAGTTTGTTTCCCCTTTCCAGTTGCTGTAAACTGTGATTTTTGTTTAATAAGTCAGAGACCTTTATAAGTCACCCTGTGCCTCCTGCAAAAACAGGCTAATAAGGAAGATAAAGAATCGGCATTCTGATCAGCAAACTCTGACAGGACTCACTGAACTGCTGCCCTCAGATCCCACCTCCCTCAATCTTTAACACCCATGTTGTTTGAGTGTCTTTCTGTATGTGAGCTAGAGGCAGAATTTTATAAGTGGGCTAGAGTTTTAACTAAAGTAGTTATATATTGACAGCACATAACCAGGACAGAACCCCACTGGTCCTCACCTACCACCCCACCAATCTCCATGTACAGCGCATCATCCGCCGTCATTTCCGCCACCTCCAAACGGACCCCACCACCAAGGATATATTTCCCTCCCCTCCCCTATCAGCATTCCGTAAAGACCACTCCCTCCGTGACTCCCTCGTCAGATCCACACCCCCCACCAACCCAACCTCCACTCCCGGCACCCTCCCCTGCAACCGCAGGAGGTACAAGACTTGCGCCCACACCTCCCCCCTCACCTCCCTCCAAGGCCCCAAAGGAAACTTCCATATCCGCCACAGATTCACCTGCACCTCCACACACATCATCTATTGCATCCTCTGCACCCGATGTGGCCTCCTCTATATTGGGGAGACAGGCCGCCTACTTGCGGAGCGATTCAGAGAGCACCTCTGGGCCACCCGGACGAACCAACCCAACCAACCTGTAGCACAGCATTTCAACTCCCCCTCCCACTCCACCGAGGATATGCAGGTCATTGGACTCACCCACCGCCAAACCACAACAACGCGACGGTCGGAGGAGGAGCGTCTCATCTTCCGACTGGGAACCCTCCAACCACAGGGGATGAAGCTGGACAAACTTTCCTCATTCCTGAAGAAGGGCTTATGCCCGAAATGTCGATTTTCCTGTTCCCTGGATGCTGCCTGACCTGCTGCGCTTTTCCAGCGACACATTTTCAGCACATAACTATCAACTTGCAGTTAACAACAATTACTATTTAGACAAATAAGTAGATGCTAAGTACAGAAACCTGGTTAATACCAGGGGCGGCATGTGGCTTACTGGTTAGCACAGAGTCCCAGGTTCAATTCCAGCCTCAGGCAACTGTCTATGTGGAGTTTACACATTATCCCAGTGTCTACATGAGTTTCCTCTGGGTGCTCCGGTTTCCTTCCACAGTCCAAAGGTGTGCAGATCAGGTGAATTGGCCATGCTAAAACTGCCCATAATGTTAGATGCACTAGTCAGAGGGAAATGGTCTGGGTGGGTTACTCTTCGGAGGGTCAGTGTGGACTTGTTGGGCCTAAGGGCCTGTTTCCACAATGTAGGGAATCTAATCTAATCATACATTGTCAACCTGGGTATAAAAAAGCAGGAAATTTTTAAAAATCTTTTACATTTGTGAAGTCTCCAAGAGTAGCAAGCCTTGATTTCCAGAACACTACCCGATAAGGTATAACAACATAGAGTAAATCGAATAGGCTGAATGCTGGGGTCTGTGATACTGGTGATCTCTGGACACATACATTCATACAGCACAGAAGCAGGCCCTTCGGTCCAACTCATCCATGCTGACCAAGTTTCCTAAACTGAACTAGTCTCATTTGCCTGCATTTGGCCCATATCTCTCTAACCCTTTCCTATCCATGTACCTGTCCAAATGAGTTTTAAATGTTGCAATTGAACCCATCTCTACCACTTCCTCTGGCAGATCATTGCATATACACACCTCTGTGTGTATGTGAAAACGTTGCATCCATCCACTTGGCACTTCCAGCTACAGATTGCTGCAAATACCTCAGTTGTTCTTTTTGTTTGCCCTGATGTGCTGGGCTCCTCCATCATGCAGGGTGGGGATATTTGTGGAGCCTCCTCCTCCAATGAGGTGTTTAATTGTCCACCAACATTCACGACTGAATATGGAAGGATCGTAGAGCTTAGATCATTTCACCATTTAAACTAAAGTACTGTATTTTAACCTGCAAGGCACAGGTGTAATGTTTTTGAAGCACTCATGTACATAAACACAATCCTTCCAATATTGAGAAGCAGGAGGGAATCAACCAGTTTGATTCGAAGTAATTGCTTCTGATTCCCAGGATGCAGTAAAGCTTCCAAAGACCGACTGCATTTCGTAACTAAAAATACAGAGTTGCTGAAATGAAAATAGAAAGCATATTTCAAAGCACTTTATAGGCATCAAGGTGTAGTTGCTAGAATAAAAGAAGCATGGCAAATTACTGCTTGTGCAGTGTGATAAATGTTACAGTACTTTGTTTTAATGACGGTGGTTGAGGGATAAATATTGGAAACAGGACACCAGGGTTAAATCCCTCTTCAAATAAGGCCATGGGACTTTTTGCATCCAGTTATGAACACAGACAGGATCTAAGTTTAAGACTATCAGAAAGACAGCTCTGCCAACAATGTAGGCTCTTCCTCAGGACTGCAGTGGCCGTTTTAATTTGGACTTTGCGCTGAGGCTCCTACAGTTTGAAATTGAAAAACAGAAACTTCAAGCAGCCAACACAACAAACAGTGGGCTTGTCACATGAGGAGCACGGGAGAGGTCTCAATGCTGGCTCTTCATCTGCTCCATCCGAAGGGAGGAGGTTTCGGGTCCACGTGGTCCTCAGGCGGAACTTAAAAATACCGACTCTAATTCGCTGGACTGTGTGCTAACTTTGTTCTTCACAGGCCCTGCAGCAGCCAAGATGAAAGAGCCAGTAATTTGCCACAGTGTAGTGGGGCAGCAGGGTGAGGATTATTTGAGAAACTGTGACCACGTTACAGCAACACTTCGGCCATAAGGCTTCAGTTAAGATTGAAAAATAAGATCCTAGAGCCCAAAATAATGATCACTGTTATTGAACATCCTCCCAAAGATCAGTGACCTCTGGCGCCTAGTTTGACGAGGGCACAGGCCAGAGGAAACCACCACCAAATTGGGGGAATTGCCCATCAATCCCTGGAGTTTTCTTCTTAATTTCTGTTCTGCAGTGTTCAAGACAGCAGTTCCTCACCACCTGCACAAGGATAAATCAGGTCGACAGGCAAGAAGTATCAGCGTTGCCAGAGTTAGCCACATCACAAGATACAAAAGGTGCTACCCAGCGACTGCGGAAATTTAAGGACATGGAAGAGCATCAAGCAGGCAATCAACATGTTATCCAAGGAGAGAAGAACAGGCACTAAATGTCATCACGCTGTCTGCTCACCCATCTCTTGACGGTTTGTGGGCTTTTGCTGTACTCAGAGCAGTTGCCATATTTCTTTATAAAACAGTGACAGAAAGACAAACTCAGTTCACTAGCCTCGAGTGCTTTGCATCACCCCATGCTTTCTGACCTACAACGGCATGCCTCAATTTTCAAATTCTTATCCTTTAAATCTTCATGGCCTTGCTTATCTCTTACCTTTGCCAGCCCCAGATCATCCTCAGTGTCATCTGCACACCTCTGTCTCCTGAGTATTCTCCATACAGGAAAGAGCCACAGCTACTCTGACCTTGGACTCCATGAGGGTTGACTAGTTGGGGATCAGAGCACCAAATCAGAGAATCGATCTGATGCAGAACGTTCAACTCCAGAGCAAGTCCCAGTATCCCAGGAATCTAAAGCCTTCCCTCCTGCACTACTTTTTAGCAATGCATTCATCTGCCCTATTTCTACGCTTACTTGCACCAGTCACTGGGAATAACCTGGAAGTTAATATACACTTGAGGTCGAGCATGCTAATTTCCTACCTAACTCCTTAAATTCTGATTGCAGAACCTCATCTCCCTACCAACCAAAGCCATTGGTGCCAATTGTTATGGACTAGGCCAGACCACTCAAAACATTCTTAAGCAGGCAGCCCAGACTGTAGCTTTGCTATTTGTTTCGGTAAGTGTATAGTGAAAATTACTCAGAGTAGTTAGCTAGATTGACTACCAGGTATTAAAACTGATAATGAAACACAAAAAACTGAATAAAGAATATGTACAGAACTCAGTCTATCCAAACGACTTAATTATGCTGCTCCGAATATACACAACAGTCCCAATGAACAAAACCCTTACACACTGTCAAAATGAAACAAAGGCTTACAAGTCCAAGTTAGAAGGGCAGAAGGAGAGAGAGTCCAGCAGCCTGTTTCCACACAGCTCTACAGCTGAACTTCCTAACTTAACCTCAGTTTCCATGACTGGCCACTCCCCTTTCATTACACAAGTTACTTCTAAACATAAAAGCTTTGGCCTAAAGTCTCATCTGTTTACATATAAACAAAGAGGCCTCTCAATGCCCTTTTATCTTTGTACCAAACCCAGCTGCTTTGGAGCCCGGAGTGTTTTACCACCCCTCTGAAAAAAAAATCAAGGACACAGTATCCTTGAGAAAAGGATCAGTTTTGTGACACAATGTGGACCATGACCTCTGGCTGTTCACCCTCCTCCAGAAGAATGGCATGCAGCTGCTCTGAGAGCTTCTTGACCATGGCACCAATGGGGCAATGTACTATCTGGACTCATGTCAATGACCACAGAAAGATAACAAGTGCATCCCTCATCACTATTGCTCCTCCTTTATTTTCCTCTCCTACTACATAGCAAAGCACATGTAATACACAAACGTGGCTCTGATTGCACTCCCTTGAGACATCAAAATCCTTACCAGCTTCCAAAACAGAAAAATGTGTCAGCAGCACACCAAGGGACCCCGGCACTATCTGCCTGGTGGTAGCTCATTCCCTTGCTGCTTCCAGGCACTTAAGCTGCAGTGAGAGTACCTCTCTGTATGTACCATCCCATACAACAATCAGCCTCAACAATATACCACAGTGACTCAGCCACTGCTCAAACTCAGAAACCCAGATCTTAAGTATCAGTGGTTGGTGAAACTTCCAGCACATGTAGTTGTCTATGCCCAGGAACGTCCTGTACACAAAATGCAACTCCAACTCCAACTCGGCCGATTGTTACCCTCGATCATCAGTAAAATGATGGCAGGAGTCATCAAAAGTGCTAGCACATTGCACTTGCATAACAATAGCCCGCTCACCCTGGTTTCAATTTGGGTTGCACCAAGGCCAGTCAGCTCCCAAACTTCATTACAGTCTTGGCTCAAAGATGGACATTGCTGAACTCCAGGTGAGAATAAGAGAGACACTACCCTTGACATCAAGGCTGTGTTCAACCATATGTGGCATCACAGGGCCCAAACAAAATTAGAGGCAATGGGAATCGGTTAAGGAAGGGCAATACAGGCTGGCTGAGCTCACATCCTATGAATGAATAGAAAAACCCCAGCTGGGGCCATGACCTCCCACATATTGCACATAGATATCAACATCCAGAGTAGCTGTTAACCCCATTCTGGCTGCGGTAAATTTATCTCCTTGTCATGATGCTGTGGGTGGAACCTGCCCTCAGGCAGAGAACTCAAGATGGAGATCTAGCTCAAATCCAGCTAAAAGCTCAAGAAGCAAGTGGACTTAAGATTGAGTACTCTGGAAATAAGCTACAATTTTTCAAGCAAAATCTCCCTCCAAATGAATGAGACTAGATGGTGGTCTGCAAGTGGCACTCCCTCCAACTAAATCCCATTGTTCTCTTTGCTTCTCTCTCCCCAGTAGCAATGTTTTACTAAGGAAGCTAATGTGGGCGGCACGGTGGCACAGTGGTTAGCACTGCTGCCTCGCAGCGCCAGAGACCCGGGTTCAATTCCCGCCTCAGGCGACTGATCCACACTGTAATGTAATGTAATGTAATGTAATCTAATCCTCCAGGCGTCTAATCAGAAGGGAACAGAGAATCAACAAGAGCTTTAGTGATGCAGCAAACAGACTGCCCCGAAACCTGCCCTCCCTGACCTCTATTCCTCCCCTCTCTGAAATCTCCTTACGAGAAAAGTCTCTCAGTGTCAATCTCTCCCGTTGAACAGGGAATGGGCTGATTAAACCGGATATAGAAGGACAAAAGCCCCTTTCTCCTCTCAACTCAGTTGTGGTAATAAATGCCTGACATCAATCCATTAGCAAGGTTTCCCTTGTATAACGGAAGCACTGGTAGATCAGCCCATGCTTAACACTCCCAGATGTAAGAATAACCCTATCTTGGTCAATGAAGACTGAGTGGGCTTCAGTGGTGCAGAAATGGTGCTTGGTTTATACGTTTCGTTCAATATTACCCTTCTTTTGATATCCCATCTACCACTTCCCTGTTTTCTATTAAATTTGTTGACCTATTTTGGCAATTACATGATTATTATATGCTTTTAACCTGATTACTTCATCTATATATGGATTTTGTGATGTAATTTACACTGCACTTCAGCCTTTGGACAGTGACATGATTCTTGAATTAAATACAATAAACATCAATACTATGGATCAAATGTTTAACCTGCAAAAAACACCCACAACCCAAGTGTCTCTGATCACCCCATACTAAAACAGGGGCTCAGGACAAACTCCCGCAATTTCAATCTGCATTACAACTGGTTTTTGCTACTCAGATGGAGATAAGGGGGACTGTTTTATCACAGCAAGGTATTGTTATCTAAAACATACTGCCTGAAAGGGAGGGAGAAGTTGATTCAACAGGAACTTTCAAAAGGAATTTGGATAAATATTTGTAAAAGGAACTTTTTGTGGGTTTATTTTGAGGGTGGGAAGTTGTGGGGTAATTGCGAAACCCTCATGTTTTCTCAAGTTTCCAAAGGGCCTCTTTTGTACTGTATCATCTGTTATGTCCCCAGCTAATGTTATTATTGACAAGTCAAATCCCAAAAAGGAATTTGACTTGATAGATATTTTTGGCCTTTACAATGTGGCCTTTTACTGAAACACAAACATGCAATGCTGCAGATGAAATTTTAACAGAAGTTTATCACGCAAAGGAAGGATAACCAGACTCAAATTATTCATGTATATATATAAGTCAAGCGATAGTGACTATATTCTGTCTCTTAGTGATGGTCACAGCCCGGCATTTTGTATGGCATGCATGTTACTTGCCACTTGTCAGCCCTAGCCTGGATATTGTCTGGACCTTGTTGCATTTGGACATGTTTCAAATGTGTTTTTATTGAATTCAAATTCCACCATCTACCATGGTGGGATTTGAACCTGGGTCCCCAGAACATTATCTGGGTCTCTGGATTAGGTCTCGTGGTGATACCACTAGGCCTTCACCTTCTCTTGAGAGAAAGGTCAGTGCTGCCTTCCACTGTAGGGATTCTGATATGATTGCAACCAAACGTGTTAACTCACTTTAAATTTGGGTGGATGTTATGACCTTTTTTAAATTGTTTTTTTCTCCCCCCTTGAACTTTGGTTAT
The DNA here is from genome assembly GCF_004010195.1 of Chiloscyllium plagiosum. Lineage (NCBI taxonomy): Eukaryota > Metazoa > Chordata > Chondrichthyes > Orectolobiformes > Hemiscylliidae > Chiloscyllium > Chiloscyllium plagiosum. Next base: position 1,967,087 of record NC_057748.1, read on the forward strand.
CATTTGGGTGAGGTTGGTTGCGCAAGGAGCAGGGTGAAAATGGCAGCACTGATGTACTGGTCACATCTTTGCCTGAAATGAGAAATCTGTCCCAAAAAGTCTTAAAGAGCAGCAAGGAGGTCTAGGTCCACCATCCACAATGTGAATCAGGTGCACCATGACTGTCTTAACTCATGGGCTCTTCTTAAAACTGTCAAAATCACCAACACTACACCTTTTTTCCTTCACCTTCCTGGTATTTGGGTTATTGTTTGTCGCCTGAGGGAAGCAGGGATAGCAGCACCATCAGGACAAATGTAGTGACTAAGATACCAACTAAATGAAGTGTGCTACATTGGAAAGAAACGGCCTTTTATTTAGAGCTGTAAATATCCAGCACTTAAGTTGCATATGTAGTTTCAGAAAAGCTTGAAGCGAGAATCTTTTTGAAGGTATTATATATTGCTCATCCTAAATTGCTCTGTGGTAGTGGGCTGCTGGAGATCAAGAAATGGTAATATAATTTAAAGAATGCCAAGTTTCTCACCATGATTTTGAAGTGGTGTTTCCTTCTGTTTACCCTAATCCTACCTTTAGGTTTAGTAAGTATTTTGAAGGGAGATTTGGTGAATTGACACAGTGCATCTGTTTTCCCTGGAGCGTTGGAGGCTAGGGGGTGACCTTCGAGGTTTACAAAATTGAGGGGCATGGAAAGGGTAAATAGGCAAAGTCGTTTCCCAGGGATCAGGGAGTCCAGAACTAGAGGGCATAGGTTTGGGATGAGAGGGGAAAAATATAAAAGACACCAACAGGGCAATCTTTTCACACAGGGTGGTACGTGTATGGAATGAGTTGCCAGAGGATGTGGTGGAGGCTGGTACAATTGCAACATTTAAGAGGCATTTGGATGGGTATATAAATAGGAAGGGTTTGGAGGGATATGGGCCGGGTGCTGGCAGGTGGGACTAGATTGGGTTGGGATATCTGGTCGGCATGGACAGGTTGGACCGAAGGGTCTGTCATCCCCAATGAGCATCGATGATGCAGACTACAAACAACCTGTTAGCATAACAAAGCTCCAAATGAATAACCGCCTTTTCATCAAAAGCAGACAAACAGCACAGCTCAGTTCAGAACGCCATAGACATGTGCCCATGTTGGCAATTTCCCACTGCCATCACTGCTCACTGCAGGGTGTCCCACTAAACACACTGCCTTTACATACAATGGAACACACCCAGTATCCCTCCAGCCAGCCCAGCGGACCATAAGGAATTCTCATTCACCCTCCAATAATCAGTGCTTCTACATCAGGGAAGAGAAACTTATCATGATTCAGCCACAAAGCATGTCGTATACAAAGGATGCTGAATACTGTCCATGAACAATGGCCCTCTCAGGTATAAAGAACCTCAAAATCAAAATACCAGCATCAATCCTTCAAGTCCAGTGGCAAGAAAGGTAGTCCTCTCCCAAGCCCACCTGCCCAGCACTTGAGGCACTGATCACTCAAAATCAGCCCCGCTGAATGGGACATGTCATGCCTGACACCAGACTCTGAAAACAATTGTTCGACTAGGAACGAGTGTGGCAAGAGACTCCCAGGAATACAGCGAAAATACCTTGGTGTCCTCAAAACCTGCAACCAGCTAAAATACCCGCGCCAACTCACTTCTGACCCTGTCTCGTCAACAACCAAATGAAGGAGTCAAGGAGTTGTTAAGTGGAAATCATGTCAAACTAATTTGCTGGAGCTTTCTGAAGAGTCGAAAAGTGTGGTGCTGGAAAAGCACAGACGGTCAGGCAGCAACCGAGGAGCTGGGCAGAAGCCCTTCATCACCTTTTTTGAAGAGACTGCAGAGTGAATGGATGAGGCTAAGGCTGTAGGTGTGGTGTACATGGACTTCCAAAAGGTGTTCAATTCCAGTGCGACTCAACAGACTTGAGGAAAGTGAGAGATCATGAAATAAAAGGGTTTGGAAGCAATGTAGGTAGAAGATCAGCTGAGGAATACAAAACAGAGTCATCGTACACAAGCAATTTATTGGCTGGAGAACAGTTAAGAATGGATTTCCCCAGGGTACAGTATTGGGATCCTTGCCTTTCTTGTAATATATTAATATCTGAATCTCAGTGAGCAGGAGATAATTTCAAAGTTTGATTTGATTTATTATTGTCACGTGTACCAAGATAGAGTGAAAAGTATTGTTTTGTGTACTAACCAGACAAATCATACCTTACATAAGTACATCAGGCTAATAGAACAGAATGTAGAATGTAGTACTACAGCAATAGAGAAGGTGCAGAGAAAGATCAACTCTAACATGAGGGGCCCGTACATAAGTCTGATAACAGTGGGGAAGAAGCTGTTCCTAAGTTTGCGGACAATACAAATCTTGGAAAAAATGTAAACTAGGAAGAAGACAGTGTAAACCTTAAAAAGGACA
>NC_057748.1:1970012-1973250 GCF_004010195.1 Chiloscyllium plagiosum
CCTCAGTGACCCCCCTCACCCAGCTGACGGCCCTCACGATGGTCTGAGGTTGTTTGATGAAGGTGACGGGGTCGAACGCTCCCCCCGCGCGCCCGGCTCCATAAGCTGCTGCAGCCTCCATCTTCCTGCAGCCTCTCCGCGCCCGCGCCCGCGAGCGCGCCCGCGCTACACCCGCTCGGGAGCGCGCCGCCGCCGCCGCCGCCGCCTCGGCCTCGGCCACCGCCGGGAGCGCGCGCCGCCAATGGAAGCTACAAAGTGCAAACCCTGGGCCAGGGGGTTTGGGGGGATTGGATCATTCCCAAACACAATTCAACAACAGGGAAGATGCACATCCAGGAAATGCAAGACGGCGATCCTTGTGCACAAATAAAAATGTTAATTGCAGTTTGTTTCCATCTTAAATTTAAAGTATAATGTCACCTAATCTTTAAAATATGACTGTGCACATTAATTAATCCATTCTTAAAACTGTGATGTTCATGTGCGAGGTAATCTTTAATATTAACTTTCTACATAATCGAATTATTTGATTAACTTATTTTTAAAATAAAGTTTTCACTGTTTTTGTATTAATTTTATTAAATAATGCTTTAATATATTTTTACGATATTAATGTTCATGTTGTTGATGCAAATGCATAAACATTATTAACTATCAAATCTAGCAAGTAAGTTAAATGCCTATTAAATAATCATTCAAATATATTTTAAAAGTACCAACTGCATGAAATCGTCTCACAAACAACACAGGAAATATTAGTGCTCACACTATTCTTGCAAACATAGTGAAAATATTAATTTGGAAAACAACTAATCTTGCAGACACACTAAAATACAACTCTCCATTAAATAATAGTTTAAATGTATTTCAAAATTATTATGAAATCTGAATCTTGTAAATAAAATTAAAAGCATATAATATGATCATGTCTAATCTGGTAACTGCATTACTTTGAATACAAAGTCATAGACTAAGTATTGAAACAAAACTCTTAAATAATCCAAACATATTTTTATAATAACATTCAAAAATCACATATATCAAAGAGCTTCACGTTACACTCTAGATTGTTACAGATTTCATATATTTAAAATAAAATTATGCATTACAAGTAATTTTGTAACCATATTTAAGGTATAATTAATGAATTATGTAGTATAATGCTAAAAGGATAGTTTGTTTTAACTCTAACCATAAGATATATTACTCGTGTAATATTAATATATTACACGAGTGATGGGCAGAGAGAGAAAAATTGTCACAATTTGTCATTACATAAGCCCTCAACTGATCTTTCTTTTACTTCCTCTCATAAACCTTGGGGCATGATCCCCAAATATTCCATTGCGTGAGCCCTAACTGACATTCTTACTCTGTCAGATTGACTGTTGAATAGCTGCCTCTGCACATTAGTCGTTTTGTAGGTTCAATCCCTGATCTGCTAAAAATTGACCAGCGTGGCTCAGTTATTGAGCCCTGGGTTCAACATGAAGATGATTTGTCAGCATCATTTCTGGAAGCACGTGTGTATTGTGAACGTGCTGGCGATGGCAGATTCAGGTTTTCAATCTAATGCCTGCTAAATTTAGACAGCTGCCAATTTTCAGTCAACTGGGGCTAAATAATGGAACATTAAACCAAAGCCCTTTGAGGCCTTGCAGCTGAGAGATGGCATGTCCATTATTGCCGAGTTTCCTCAATCCCAAAACAGTTGGTGAGACATGAGACTTAAACATCCATTCTGATGAAGGACTTATGCCTGAAACGTCGATTCTTCTGCTCCTCGGATGCTGCCTGACCTGCTGTGCTTTTCCAGCACCACACTCTCGACTCTGACTCTGCAGGATCTGCGGTCCTCACTTCCTCCTATAAGACTTAAACAGTAAGCTTTTCCTTGTAAATGGATTTTTCACAGAAGGCCGCATTACGAAGCATTATTGTCCTAACCCTGTGTCCAATGATCTTTCTTTTTTTTATCAATCAGTTTGAGCATGTTATTGCACATCTCTGGAGCAAGTGAGATTTGAACCCAGGCCTCCTGGCTCAGAGGTAAGGACATTGCCACTGCACCACAAAAGCCCCATGGGCATTCTTTTATCTACTAATCAACCTGTCCAGGGATAGTTTTACACACCTCTGGAGTAAATGGGGACTTGACAGGGACTTCCTGGCCTAGAGTTAGGGACATTACCATTGCAGCACAAGAACCCTTGGACTACCTTAAATGTTTAAAAATTAAACCAATGTTTTCTAGTCACCCCATTCAGGGATGTTATTACACACCCTCCAGAGCAACTGGGATTTGAATCTGGGCCTCTTGGCTCAGAGGCAGGGGCACTACCACTACACCGCAAGAACCCCTGGGGTCTCCTTTATTTTATTTTCAAATTAATCTGTTCAGAGATGTTATGACACACCTCAGGAGTGGGGTGGGGGAGTGCTTTTATACTGATTGAAGAACTGATAGAAAAACATTGTGCCAAATTATACTCTGCAGAACCAATTTAGCACTTTGCAGCCCCTCAAAGGGGGCACTGCGACAAAAGTCAAGTTCTGAAAGGAAATGTATAAAGTTAAATTAAAATTTGGTTGTAAGTGGGGGATGGGGAGGAGGTGGTGCGGGAGTGATGTTACTCCACTCCTGCAGTGCCTACCAGTTGCAGAAGACTCTGAGGTTACCAGTGGAGACCGTGTGCTCCTTGTCCAAGGACACCTGGGCACAGAGTGGCTTTGGAAGAGAGGTAGGCAATCCCCACCATAGCTCACACCTTGTTAATGGTCTAGGAATAGGCAGACCCTCTGACTTGGTAAAAACAATGACTGCAGATGCTGGAAACCAGATTCTGGATTAGTGGTGCTGGAAGAGCACAGCAGTTCAGGCAGCATCCAAGGAGCTTCGAAATCGACATTTCGGGCAAAAGCCCTTCATCAGGAATAAAGGCAGTGAGCCTGGAGTGTGGAGAGATAAGCTAGAGGAGGGTGGGGGTAGGGAGAAAGTAGCATAGAGTACAATGGGTGAGTGGGGGAGGGGATGAAGGTGATAGGTCAGGGAGGAGAGGGTGGAGTGGATAGGTGGAAAAGGAGATAGGCAGGACAAGTCATGGGGACAGTGCTGAGCTGGAAGTTTAGAACCGGGGTGAGGTGGGGGAAGGGGAAATGAGGAAACTGTTGAAGTCCACATTGATGCCCTGGGGTTGAAGTGTTCCGAGGCGGAAGATGAGGTGTTCTTCCTCCAGGC
>NC_057748.1:1973737-1991456 GCF_004010195.1 Chiloscyllium plagiosum
AGCAGATCCGGCGGAGGCGGAGGAATTGGGAATACGGGATGGCGTTTTTGCAAGAGGTAGGGTGGGAAGAGATGTAATCCAGGTAGCTGTGGGAGTCGGTGGGTTTGTAAAAAATGTCAGTGTCAAGTCGGTTGTCATTAATGGAGATGGAGAGGTCCAGGAAGGGGAGGGAGGTATCAGAGATGTTCCAGGTAAATTTAAGGTCAGGGTGGAATGTGTTGGTGAAGTTGATGAATTGGTCAACCCTCTGACTTGCCCATCCCCTCCCCTCTGTGCACAGGATTTACGGAGGCCTAAGAGGGTGGGGTTGAAGTGCAAACAAAACATCAGAAGCAGCTTCCCCCCCCCCCCCCCTCCACCTCCTGCCCCCACCAACAAAATGGAACCTGGAGCCTCCCCCACCCAGTGTAAATGTGAAACATAGACCCCTCAAGGCCACAGAAAGCTCACGCAGCCTGGGAGTCCGTAAACATTCTGTTGCCTAACAGTTTTAGGGGATTGCTGTGTTCACTGCCCTCTGCATCACATCAGTGGTGGTATTCAGGAGATTTCCTACATGGGAAGTCCTCGGGACATGTGGCACCATCAAACAGCAAAGCTGAACACTAAGGTGCATTAGGACAACGGATAAGGCCAAGGGAGGGAGTGTGCACAGTAGCAGCCCAGACAGACACCCCCCCTGTGGGGCACATGGAAGAAATCTCCATAAAACTGCTCACACAGCCGGGCCTGGGTCTGTGAGGTTAAAGTGAAGTTTTGGCCGAGTGCAGGTAAAACTCATCTGGGATTGATGACAATAAGATCGTCTCTTAATGGAGGCAAAGACCATCACCAATAATAGACAATCTATCCATAACCCATTGACTTTCAATGTGTTTCCCTCAGTGAATCCCCCACTATCAACATCCTGGGGGTTACCATTGACCAGAACCTCAACAGGATTTGCCACATAAACACAGAGGCTACAAAAGCAGGTCAAGGCTAGGAATCCTGCAGTGAGTAACTCACTTCCTGACTACCAAAACCTCTCCAATATCTACAAAGTACAAGTCAGGAGTGTCATGGAATACTCCCCACTTGCCTGGATGAATACAGCTCCAACAACACTCAAGAAGCTTGACACCATCCCGAACAAAGCCCTTGATTGGCACCACATCCACAAACATCCACCCCCTCCACCATTTACACTCAGCAGCAGCAGTGTGTACTATCTACAAGATGCACTGCAGAAATTCACCAAAGGTCCTCAGACAGCACCTTCCAAACCATCTAGAATGGCAGGGACAGCAGATACATGGGAACACCAACTCCCTGCAAGCCACTCACTATCCTGACTTGAAACTATATCACCATTCCTTCAGCGTCATTGGGTCAAAATCCTGGAATTCCCTCAGGGCATTGTGGATCTACTCACAGCACATGGACTGCAGCGGTTCAAGAAGGCAGCTCACCCCGACCTTCTCAAGGGCAACTAGGAACGGGCAATAAATGCCCACCCAGCCAGCAACACCCACATTCCATGAGTGAGTAAAAGGAAATCTGAGCCACATCGGGACCTGTGATTCCATCAGTGCCCAGTACTCACAGTTGCAAGGCTATGAAGGCTGGGAGCTGGGCAACAGTTGTCTGCTGGTGACATCCAACCCTGCCCCTGACCCGGTTACCCAAACCCTTTCATCTACCAGGCAGCTGAAACCATATTCAATTGATTCTTTCATGGGATGTAGGTGATCTGCTGCTTTTTGGGAGGCACGTTGCCTCAGTGGTTAGCACTGCTGCCTCACAGCACCAGGGTCCCAGGTTCAATTCCAGCCTCAGGCAACTGTCTGTGTGGAGTTTGCACATTCTCCCTGTGTCTGTGTGGGTTTCCTCAGGGTGTTCCGGTTTCCTTCCACAGTTCAAAGATGTGCAGGTCAGGTCAATTGGCCATGGTAAATTGCCCATAGTGTTAGGTGCATTAGTCAGAGGGAAATGGGTCTGGGTGGGTTACTCTTCAGAGAGTCGGTGTGGACTGGTTGGGCCGAAGGGCCTGTTTCCAAACAGTAGGGAATCTAATTAAATAAAATGTGAGCATTGCTGACAGATTTGTCTCCCATCCTTAATTGTCCTCAAGACTGGCTGGGACATTTTGGAGGGCAGTTAAGAGCTGACCACATTGCTGCAGGGTCTGGAGTCACACATAATCCGGACCAGGTGAAGACGACAGGTTTCCTTCCTTAAAGGGACATTAGTGAACCAAATGTGGTTTTACAACATCGCCATCAGTGAAACATTAAAACCCAGGTCCATTAATTCAATTTAAATTCCACCAGCTGCAATGGTGGGATTTGAAACGAGTCCCCAGAGGTTTAACCTGGGCCTCTGGATTATTAAACACAGTGACAGTCCCATTACACAATCATGCCCCTCTAAAATTGAAAGATGTTTGTTGGAAAACCTTATCAAAGGATAGCGATTTTTGAGAAGATTTGTAGCTCAGGTTGATACTAAGTATGGAAGTTAGCTTGCAGAGGTGGAAGGTTTGTTTTCAGATATTTTGTCCTCATACTAAGTAACACCATCAGTATACACCAGCGCTTCACCAGAGACTCACTGATGATGTTACTTAAAACGGTGACGAAAAGTCTAAAAACAACCTTCAAGCTCAGCGAGCTAACATACATAATGGTATCAAAGGATATAGAGGAATGGTGGGTAAATGGGGATGGGACAGATGAGCCAATGTTTAATTGAATAGCGGAACAGATTTAAGAGACTGAGTAGTTTCTTGTTGTTTCTCAGCTTGACGTCCTTCACAGCCACATATCCTGGTAACACCGTCCCTTTGGCTATGGAGGGTGAGCACTTAGGTTGCGGTAATTAGTATGAACAGTGACAGAGAAAAAGCACCTGAGGAGCAGGGGTGAACACTGTAGTTAATTATCAGAAAATCATTCAGCCAGTACAGCTAATATAACCATCAATGGTCTTCAAATTGCCCTAAAGGGATGGAGATATTTTCATCTTTCAGTGTCAGACAGAACCATCAGGATAAACTGAAATAGATGTGAACTGACTGGTTTGATATTGAACTCTGATTGAAGTCACCTCTGAAGCCGGGGCACGGACATGGATATTATCCTTTAACCATCTGCAAAATACACCTTTTTAAAGGGGAGTAGAACTGCCTGTATTGTCACATACACTTGAGTGAGTGCAGTGAAAATGTTTGCAAAGTCGCCTCTCATCGCCACCATGGGTACAGGGTACCTGGGTACAGGTACTTCCCCATAGGTACAGATTTCAGCAGCCACTGAGCTGGGGCAGGGATTGCACTCTTTGCCGCTTCATCTAGTTTCATATTTGAAGGGTCTGGATTGGAGCGGTCTGAGCATTATTGTCTTATTAGTGGATGAATCCTCAAATCAGAAAAGGAGAGCTCCCAGCACCAGCAGCCGATGAGCAGTGACACATGATGAATCTAAACTTGAAGATAGTGAGGACTGCAGATACTGGAAGTCAGAGTCGATAAAACGTGGAGCTGGAAAGGCGCAGTAGGTCAGGCAACATCGGAGCAGCAGGTGCATCGACCCAAGGATCCTGACCCGAAATGTCGACTTTCCTGCTCCTCCGATGCTGCCTGACCTGCTGTGCCTTTCCAGCACCACATTTTATCGACTATGAATTTAAACTTTATACCTAGAGCCTTGGAGCACTCAGAAGTAGACAAAGAGGCTTGGACACAGCTTTACACTGGACAGTCTCTTTAGTGCAGCATTCATAATCTCATCTTGACGATGGAAGTGTCCCCTTAGTTGTCAATCATTTATTGCATTTTACGTCAATCCATAACTGATCTGATCAAGTTTCCTCATTAATAAAATAGGAAGCAAGTGAAGGTTAAAATGGCCCACAATGAACAGGGAGCATGGCTATGCTGGAATATTTCACGGAGAGAGGGTGCAATCTAATTAAAACAATGTGACCGCATAAACCAATATGAAAATGAAGATTTCGTTATACCAGTGGGAGTTGGACAGTCAGGTGTGTGTGTGTGCATGTGTGTGTGTGTGAAACCTTATGCAGCACTATGTCTTTACTAAAATTTGCTTGTTCTCCAACCAACTCCATCTGAAAATGATCGCTCTTCCAATATTGCACATCAGCACCCCCTGAGCAGAAGTCCCAAGTGTTCTGGATCAATATTTATCCCTCAGTCAACATCGCTAAACATTAACAAAAACAGATTGTTTTGGAAATACCAGTCACTCCAGTAGCATCTGTGGAGAAAGGAACAGAGTTAACCATAAGACAAAGGGCAGAAGCAGGCCATTCAGCCCATCAGGTCCCATGCCCGTCAGGTTATAAAATCATGAGGGGCATGGATATGGTGAATAGGCAAGGTCTCTTGCCCAGGGTAGAGGAGTCCAAAAGTAGAGGGCATAGGTTTAAGGGGAGAGGGGAAATATTTTAAAGAGACCTAAAGGGCAAATGTTTCATGCAGAGGGTGGTGTGTGTATGGAATGAGCTGCCAGAGGAAGTGGTGGAGGCTGGTACAATTACAACATTTAAAAGGCATCTGGATAGGTACATGAATAGAAAGGGTTTAGAGGGATATGGGCCAAATGCTGGCAAATGGGACTAGATTAATTTAGGATATCTAATCAGCATGGAAGAGTTGAACCGAAGGGTCTGTTTCCGTACTGTACATCTCTGTGACTCCAGGACTCTAAGTCTGCTCTATTTTCAATGAGAATGTAGCTCATCTGATAATCCTCAACTTCACTTTCCTGCCTTTTACACAAACCTTGATTCCCCTTACTGGATAAGGCACTGATCTCCTCAGCCAAGAATTGGGGGTTTGAGTCCCATTTGGCGTGTACCAGCTTGGTTGAGGTTGGTCTAGCTGAGTTGGCTGGACGGCTGATTTGTAATGCAGAGTGACATCAACAGCGTGGCTGGGGTAACCGTGAAGGATTCTTCTTCTCAATCTCCTCCACTCACCTGAGTGCAGTGACCCTCAGGTTAAACCACACCAGTCATCTCTCTCTAATGAGAGAGCAGTCCCATAGTCTGGTAAGACTTTACTTTTACTTGATTAGAAATCTGTCTATATAGCCACCCAGACTGTACAGCCCCTCTGAGAGAAGAAATTCCTCCTCATCTCTGTTTTCAATGGGTGACCCCTTATTCTGAGATGATACCCTCTGGTCTTAAACTCTCAACAATGGAAATCCACCTTCGCCCATCTGCCCTGTCAAAGCCCCCTTAAGAATCGTGGATGTTTCAATAAAGTCCCCTCTCATTCTTGATTGATTGATTTATTGTCATGATGTGGAGGAGCCATTGTTGGACTGGGGTGGACAAAGTTAACAATCACACAACACCAGGTTATAGTCCAACAGGTTTATTTGGAGGCGCTAGCTTTTGGAGCGCTGCTCCTTCATCAGGTGGTTGTGCTGATGAAGGCGCGGCGGTCAGAAAGCTAGTGATGATGTCGCCTAGCCAGGGGATGAAACGTTTGCAACAAAAACTTCCAGCTCGGCGAACAGAACCACAGCAACGAGCACCCGAGCTACAAATCTTCGCACAAACTTTCAACATTAACTAGTTCAGCATTATTTGAAGTTAGAGAGACCATTCTTCAGTCTAATAGCAGCAGTGAAGAAGCTGTTCCTGAACCTGTTGGTGCATGTGTTCAAGCTTCTATGTCTTTTACCAGATTGCAGAGGTTGTCGGAGAGCGTTTCCAAGGTTGACAGGGTCTTTGATGATGTTGGCAGCCTTTCTGCAGCAATGGCTGTGTTATTGGAGTCCATGGTTGGGAGGTTGGCTTCCATGATGGTGTGGGCTGTTCTAAGCTCCGGTGGGTACAGGCCCAACCTACTCAACCTCTCCTCATCAGATAGTCCCTCCATACCTCAGATCAGCCTCATTAACCTTTTCTAGACTGTTTACTGTTTCAAAATAAAAATGGCTCTTCTTCAGAACTAAAACATGTCCCACTGAAACATCATCCAGTCATTATTGTGTTGTTTTGGTGAGCTTGCTGTGTGCAAATTGGTTGCTGAATTTTCCCAGATGAACATAGTGCCTTCATTTCAAAATTACTTTCATGATGAAAGGCACTACAGAAATGCAAGATCTTGCTATAATTGTTTTCTAAACGTGTCTTCAGTGTCTTCTGGACAATGTTAAGTTTTCACAGTTAACAATTAATAAGAAGATCCAGTCAAGGAAACAATTTTTTCCCCAAGATAAGATTTCCATAAACAATCCCCGTGAACATTTGGCTATTTCTCTGCTTTAGTCGATTTCATATTTCCATTTGAAACCACCGCACTGATGACATCATTGGAAGAATTGTCTGGAAGCATTTCGAGAAGCTGTGAGAGTTACAATAAAAATCTGCAGAACTGACCATTAATCTGCACTGCTTCACCAATTATGTCATTCCAATGGTGTGAATCTTAATTTATGTGTCTTGCTTTATCACCTTGATGATTCCTGAATGCCAGTGCACCCCAGGAAAGGAATAGAGCTGTAATTCAAGAGTGAAATTGCCAAGGTTTCACATCCATCACTTCCCTGATTTTAATTCTTGGCACTACTGGAGCTGTGGGTGGATATATTAGCCTTAGACAGGGTGCAACACAGATATACCAGAGTCATACTGACATTTAGAGGGCTAATGTATGAGGACAGTTTGCACAGTGTTGTGTTCTGTGGAGTATAGAAAATTAAGAAGTGATCTAATCAAACTGTTTGCAATAATTAAAAGATGTGATAGGGCTGACAGAGAGGAACTATTCACTGTGGTTGGGAGGAGTCCTCAACCAGGGGACTGAGCCTCCTCATTCAGGGTGATGCCAGGATGTGTGTTTTCACAGAAAACATTCTGGAATTCCGAGCCCAGAAGTCACTGAGTGTGAGGGGTCAATTGGAAATTTCGAAACGTTGATCGGTAGATTTTTTTTTGCTGCACGTATGTATTTAGAATTCGTGTACCAAGGTGGAGGAAGTCACACGATGCCAGGTTATAATCCAACAGGTTTATTTGAAATCACAAGCTTTCAGAGTGCTGACCCTTCGTCAGGTGAAGTGTGATGAAGGAGCAGCACTCTGAAAGCTTGTGATTTCAAATAAACCTGTTGGACTATAACCTGGTGTCATGTAACTTCTGACTTTGTCCACTCCAGCCCAACATCAGCACCTCCACATCAAGGTGGAGAGATAAAGTTGAAGTATGTGACCGGCCATGTTTAACAGAAGGATGGAACAGAGTCAATGACTGTGCGATCATCTCCCTGCTCCTGGCTCAGGGGGCACTGCCTACCATGTTCTTACCATGAACTATGCTTCCTGTTTGATTGCCATCTTGTACATGGTCTCAGGGAGTCCATCTACAGCGAGACTCCAACTTCTAAGGAAAGTCTGGTGCCTGTTGTCCTCACCTGACAATGGGCCATGGGGAACGTATAGAGGCCAAAGGCTGAAATTTTCCATTTTGATACCAAAGTGTGGCTTTTAGCATCTGAATTGGGGTCATATCCACCAACGCCCAGAGTGAGTAGGTTCATTCCATTCACGTGTTGCTCAGCTCATTAGCTATGCAAGTGGGATGTTGCTCAGTTTTTGACAAATCATAGGTTGTGAGTGACAGGAGGGTCTCCCCATTGTGGGAAGGTCCTGGGTCAAAGGTTTTGTCACCGAGGTTAAAGACGAGCTGGATGGCTCTGCAGGCCAGGAATTACAAAGGAGTCCATGGTGCCCACCAAAATACCAACCCATGAAGTCCAGGCTAGCTCCCGGGTTCACTGACACTGCTCTCTGGATGCAGTCACTGAGAGGGCGTCCATCCTGTTCCTTGGAGATGACACCAAGAGGTCTCACATCACACCCGTCCAGGCCGCAAGCAGATGGCAGAGTGGGTCAGTGCTGCCAATCCACATAAAAGTGGAGCAAGCTTTGTTTTATTCACCTGCGGGAATGGGCGTCGCTGACTGGGCCAGTATTTACTGCCCGTCCCTAGTTTCCTGATGAGAAGGCAGGGGTGAGCTACTTTCTTAAACCAATGCAGTCCACGTACTGTAGGTAGACCCAAAATGCCCTTAGGGAGGGTATTTCCTCCCTAAGGTGCCTCAAGAAGATGAATGGCCTCCTGAACCCTGCAAGGGGATGTGGCATCTTCTTCATACTCATAGGCATCACTCAGTCCCAACTCTGCCACTGTGCAGGTATCTCAGAAACAGCCAAGGCCTGCAGTCCTCAGTTTCACACACATGTCGAACATTCGGGGCTCACAGCCATTTCATTCCACTCAAAGGGCTAAGCCTCACTGTCAACTGTACTTCCTACACCCTCAGAGGGGATGCCTCACCATCCCACTCAGTTATGTAAGCTCCCAGAGTTCTCCAGCATCAACATCACCCACAATCCTCCTCTTTCTCTCATCTCAGGAGAAACCAATGCTCAGTGATGTTGAGAAGGCCAAGTCTGGGAGGGGGTGTGATGGCTGCTTTGGGACTAGGAGAGTCTTATATCCTTTGAGGACATCAAGCTGGGAGAGGGACTGAAGACTGGTGCAGGAATTGGTTAGCAATCTGTCCTTCTTGGTTGAGCACAAAGGCAAACATGTTGTTCTGCATCCAACTCTTCGAAATCGTCACTGATTCACAGAGGTGAAGAACGGTCTGTGAAACCAAAGGCACATGCAGGCCTCAGCCTGAGCTCCTGGGTGCCAGAACCCACTCAAGGGAGGAGGCCTGTCAGAGCTTGCAGGCGCGAGGTATTCACTTTGGCCAGAATGGAGACTGTCACATCAGCCGTGGGGGTTAGGGAGGGAATTGAACTCGAACCCTAATCCTCACCACTACTCTAACCATCACCCTGACCCTAACCCAACTCTATTCCTAACTCTAATCCTAACGCAACTCTAGCCCTAATCCTCACCTTAATCCTAACTCGAATCCTAACTCTAACCCTAACAATCACCTAACCTTCACCCTAACCCTAATCCTAAGCCTAACTTTAACTCAACCCTAACTCTAACCCTTACCCTGACTCTCACCCACAGCCTAAACCTAAACCTAATTCTAACCCACATTCTCACCCTATCCCTAAAACTAATCCTCACCTAACCCTACCCTGACCCTAAACCCTAATCCTAACCCTAACTCTAACCTTGACCCTAAACCCTAACACTGACCCTGAACCCTAATCCTAACCCTGATCCTATGGTAGATACTTGGATATAGATTGGATTTGGGCCACAATTTGAGGAGCATGTCACTGACACGTGTCTGCTCCAGGATGAAACACCAAAGATCTCTGACCCTCAGGGGTTTGCCAGAGACCAGCTCAGGCCCATTGCAGAAGTGTGGCTCCATCCTCAGCTGTCAGCAATGTAGTGAAGCTGCGGAGACAAGTGCAGCAACATCAGACATTCAGTAACCTGGACTGAAAGATGGAGTTCTCCCTCCTGTGGTGGCTCCAATGTGCTGCTTCCATGGAGAGGGGCAGTGGCTTCCTTGGAGACCCAAGTCCAGGAGAACAGTCAGTGGTCACCAGACCGGCCTACACTCTCTCACTGAGCCTCATTGACAAGATGGCACAAGCTGAGGCATCTCTATCTCACTCCAGGTGCCCCTACTTCTGAGAAAGACAAGTTGCCGTTGGCGAGGAAGAGCCTTTTCCCAGGTCACTCCAGAAGACCCCTGTCCTTCTGGTTTCCGCTGCCATTGTCTCCAGCAGCTGAGGCCGAGAATGCACCTGAACCTGTACTGGAGACCGTCAGCTGGATGGACCACCCCTTCCCTCCCAACAGGAGATGCAGTCCCAAGGGTGAACAGTCAGCAGACTTCCTCCACTGCAGCCACTGATATTGAATTGAATTGAATGAGCTTTATTGTCAGAGTTAGCTTTATTATCAGGCCTGCACCTATACACAACAGGAGGAAAAGGGGGGAGAAACACTCCTGAGGACATATTGGTGACAGGAGTGTTCAATTATTGTTCAATTTGCAAATACACATCCCATTGACCTGTCCTAATGTCTGTTGTAGTCTTCTTATCAAAGTAGGACAGGAGGAGATCCTGCAAAGTGAAAGTTTTGGAGGATTCTCAACCAATCAAGGCATGCAAGGCATTTCAATCTCACACTGTGAAACCTCTCCCATAAGCAGCAGAGTGGGTGACCAGAGATGGCTTCACTGTCAGGGAGACACACATTGAGATGTTGCGATCATACTCAAGGCACAACAGCTGAATCTCGGGGAGACTGATGGCTAAGGATGCCATCGACAGACTCTAGTAAACCCCTGCATTATATATGAAGACTTGGCATCACTATTTTCTACAGCCATGCCTCACCCAGACTCGAGGCCAAAGAGCAATGTTGACTGGTACACACTTGGTTAATGCAAAGTTAAAAATCACTCAACACCAGGTTACAGTCCAACAGGTGTATTTGGAATCACTTGCTTTCAGAGCGCAGCTTCGAACCACCTGGTGAAGGAGCAATGCTCCAAAAGCTAGTGCTTCCAAATAAACCTGTTGGACAATAACCTGGTGTTGTGTGATTTTTAATTTTGTACACCTCATTCCAACACCAGCTCCTCCAAATCTTGGTTAATGCAATGAGTGTCTGATGCATCCTGTATCTCAATTGGGAAGGGTTTACTTGAGAAGGGAATTCCAGTGGGAGGGATAAATAATGAGATATTAATTCATGTGTATAGGCATCCCGTCACTTGATGGTGAGGAAGTCACCTGGCCCTCCAATGAGGGAGACTTAACCTCAGTGGACACACATCAAGAACCACCATGTGTTGAGGCTTTACCTGTCCCCAGTGTTGCCAAGGTGGCTCTGGCCTCGTTACCTTGAAATTCTCCAAGTAGACAGGCCATTGAACCTTGTGGAAACCTCGTGCAGAAAAACACCTTTGAGCACAAGTCCATCAGGCAACGGTCAGCACTTACCATCCTCCAGGCCCTGCTGGGAAAGGAGAACATCGTTCTGACCGGATGGTTCCCTGAGCAGACTATCACAGTCATCTTACAGAGCTTTCCAGCAAGGACCAAGATGTGGCTTGGGTGGCAGCAAGAAAGGCCTTTCCCATTAGATCCTTCTTACCCTCTGGGGGACTCACCACCACCCCATGTTGCCCTTGAGGACGGCTGTGTTGGGGAAGACACTGTTGTGCATCTCCTCGCACAATGGGCTTTTGCAAGGAAGATCTGGAGAGAGATTAGATTAGATTAGATTACTTACAGTGAGGAAACAGGCCTTTCGGCCCAACAAGTCCACACCGAACCGCAACACACCCAGACCCATTCCCTATATTTTACCCCTTCACCTAATACTATGGGCAATTTAGCATGGCTAATTCACCTCACCTGCACATCTTTGGACTGTGGGAGGAAACCGGAGCACCCGGAGGAAACCCACGCAGACACGGGGAGAACGTGCAAACTCCACACAGTCGGTCACCTGAGGCGGGAATTGAACACGGGTCTCTGGCGCTGTGAGGTAACAGTACTAACCACTGTGCCACCGTGCTGCCCATTACCACTGTGCCACCATGCTGCCCATGATGCCATGGTTTTTATGAAAGTTCACCCTGAACCGCTCAGTGACACTGTGCTCCATGAGCTGTGCCTTGGGACAGACATCAACTGCACCTGGAGGACCATCCACTCCGGGGATGATGCTCTTTGTCTGCTTACAACATAATGGTCCTCCAGAGCCAGAAGTTATGCTCGACCAAGTATGACACGGGAAGGTTCTAAGGCCCAATGGGGAAAGGTTGCAGTCTAAGGTCTTTCACGCATTGTACAGAGAGAAACTGTAGAACCGAGCAGGCCACATGCCTTACAAAGAATGTACATTGGGATTACGAGGACAGGAAACATATTCTACACAGATCTTTTTTTATGTCTACTTTACTTTCAGTAAATTTCAATTTTGAAATCTTTTGCCTTCAGGCTGTAAACCTGAAATGGAATGGACTTTGTAAATATTAAGTCTATTATGAATTGAATTTATTTCACCATTCTGTTACGTTTGTCCAAATTTTACTGTAATTTTGTTAACAAATTTTATGAACAGAGTATATTTTTCAAAAAGAAAGAGCTGCCTAAGCTGAGATAGATTTTAAGGTTTCCCCAGTGCTTCCAGCTTTGTGAGTTAACAGTTTGGGGTTGGGTAAAATTTGGTTTAGCTGAAATGCAGGGTGAGCAGATTTTCAAAAACAAACTGGGAACAGACTGGAAAGGCAGGAAATGGGAAAGCAGGGGCTCTATGGTGATTGACATGTACAAGTAGCCAATGGAGAAATCTGAGGGAGGGTTAGTTGAGATTATGAATTCATGTGATGATATCTGCCAGAATGCTCAAGCCAAAGATAGCCATGCTGCCCAAATCAATTTTTAAATGGTGTCATCAGCAATGGAGCTAAAAAGGTTCTGGTGATTTTCTTGGAGAAATCAAGGGAATGGATTATCAGATCAGCTGCCTACAACATAATGTGATAGATACAGGAGGAAAAATAACAGTTCACACAACTTTCTCCACCTTGACCCATTTTGACAAAAAAGGAAATGGTGAAAATCAGGACATTACAGATAATTTTAGGAAATTATTAGGACACCAGTATATTTAATGAAAATGTATCCTGGTAAAACTGGCGTCGCTGATCACCCTATTAAAATGGTTTATGTAGTACTCTCCAGTCTGAAGTATGAATCTGGATTAGCTGTGCCAGTTCATGATACTGTGGATACCACTTTTGCCTCAAGATACCAGGTTTGTGCCATTTCCAGGGTGTGAGCATAAAACTCAAGGCTGACACTCCAGTGCAGTACAGAGTGGCTGTTGACCTGCCAGAGGTGCTGACTTTCAGATAGGGCATTTAGGCTGAGGCATGCTGACTTGGCTAGATGTAAAATGCCCATGGGCACTATTTTGAAGAAGAGTTGAGGAGTTATCCCCTGAGTCTTGGTTAATATTTATCTCTCAACCAACCAGCAGATTATGTGATCATGCTCACTTTTTGTGGGATCATGCTGTGTACAAATTGGCATCTGTGTTCCCCACGTTATGACAATGACTACACTTCAAAAGTATTTAACTGGCCATGAAGTGTTTTAAAGTTGTTGGTGGTTGTGAAAGGTGTTACATAAATATATTTATGTTATGTATCATTGTAGTATTGCTTTATATAAATGGATTTTTTGAGAAGGTGGGTGCTAAGAGGAAATGTACCCCTGAAGAGAAACAAAGTTGACAAAACAGCAATGTTAATTTAATCTGAAGGGTAAAGAACCATCTTTGCAAAACTAAATAGAAAAATAGTAAGACTTAAAAATAAGGCTTTGGTAAATAAAGTGTTAAAGGAAGTGACATAGTATTTAATTGTTGAACTGGAGAATAAGTCAACAAAGAAAAATCGAAAAGTCGCATTTTTAAATGCATACAAAATAATTGTAAATTAAAGATAGCAATTTGTATTTTGCAATTAATTATAAAAAAGTAAAAGAGGATTGTCGTGGGCAGGAAGTGATGTGGAACCAGGGTATAAAAGGGAAGGCAGCAGTCTGATGCCCTCTTTCAGGTCACTTTGAGAAATGGTGAGTTTGTTGTTTTAATCTGGTCAATATCATAGCCATCCGAGCGCGTAGAGACTTAATGCAAACAAATACATGTAGAGATCATTTTTAACAACACAGCCGCTACTGTATTGATCGAATATTTTGAGGATGATGTTGAGGAAAGTGGTTAATCACGTTTTTATTCCTCTCCGATTGCCCATAAAATGGCGGCGGCTGACTGTGGTTCTGGGGATGCAATCCGAGTTCAATCTGAGCGATCCTGCTGCCACAAGCCGCGATCACTGAATATATCGCTGTTTGTTCGGATAGTTTCAAGTTTGCGCGGTTATTTCCTAATTTTGTATTTTGATCAGATGCTCCCGATGGCGTTAGGATGGTGCGCTTAACCTGGCGACCACCAAATGGAGTCCTAGCTGCCAGAGCAATGGGTCAAACGCTGATCAAGGCGTGAATCCAAGGATACATACTCATTACAGGAGTACTATACTTCTAATGTTCATAATCCTAATTGTAGTCTAGTTTTGTAGCAGTATAGAAATTAAATGTGGAGGGTGATTGATGATTGATTAATAAAGGTCATTGCAATGTTGCATAAAGATTTGTCTCTGTTGTAGTGTCCTTTTCTTTTGTCTATAGAGCTGTTTCTGAGGAATGATCCTCTAGAAACAGGTTCCTCTTTTATCTTCAAGTTTGCAACCCCAGTTTGATCTGGGATGAACCTCCCGTTCTGAATTATCTTTTCCTACCTACAGTCTCATCGTAAGTTCTCGGCACCCAGACACGGTTCTCTGGGCTTCCTCCCCCGAAAAAGGAGCCAGAGGCACAGGGGCAAAGTGAAGAGTTTCCCCAAAGATGATTCTTCCAAACCCATCCATCTGACTGCCTTCTTGGGTTACAAGGCTGGCATGACTCACATTGTGCGTGATGTTGACAGGCCTGGTTCAAGTAAGTACAGAAATATTCTGATATCTCATTGGTGTGTAAGCTCAAACTTTAAATATTGCTTTTATAAAAAATTGTGATCGTTGAACTTTAGATCTGTACACGTCACACTCCTTGGAGTATGTGGTGCTAATTCCCGAAGCTATTATAGGCCAAGTTGGAGTTTGTGCAGTGAAGTTGTAGAATGTCAGTTTTGTACATTTTGAGTTTGCGATTAAACCGCTGCCCCCCTCCCCAAAGAGTATCACACACCTCGAACCAACACCTGTAACCCCATATTTACTGTTAGGTCATCCACCTAGCATGTACGTCACTGAACACCATGGGCAGCGTAGCCTGGCAAATTCACCCTAACCTGCACATCTTTGGACTGTGGGAGGAAACGGGAGCACCTGGAGGAAACCCCACACAGACACTGGGAGAACGTGCAAACTCCACACAGACCCAAGGCTGGAATTGAATCGGGTCCCTGGTGCTATGAGGCAACAGTGCAAACATTGAGCTACCATGCTTAATTTTTGTAAAGTTTCCCTTCTGGAACTGGTCCTCAAAAATGGACAGTAGCTGTTTGAAGGGTAGGTTAGCCTCCAGTGTCGCCTGGACGCACTGTGTTTGGCAGGAGCGTGAGAAAGAGGAGCATGTTGTTTGAGCCTCTTGCACCTGGTCTGCCATTCAGTGATTGTGGTCATAGCTACTCTTTTTGTCTGGCTGCCATAGCCTTCAATGCCCTTCTAATCAAAAATCTGCATATGGAGCTAAGCTGAGTAACGTTTGCAGGTAACTAGCTTTGCTTGAATTACAACTAACTAAAGCTTATGCCTTAAGTCTTGGCCGCACATTTGTTCAGACATTTTTATGAAAATCCATGATCTGAAAAGTTGTGAATTTCTTGTTTTTTTTTAATTGGTGTGTGTCCCCTGTGTCTCTCTTGAGCAGAATACCTGCAAGGCTTGCAGTTAGAGATACAAAACTATCTAATGATGAAATGTGGTGCTCAGTTTTTGGGAGAAGCATGTGATGTTTCATAGCTCCAGCTTTATCCTTCTGCTAGCATGCAGAGTAACTACACATGATGATAAACTCGACGGGCGGTCATAATTTAACTTGCTGAATGTCGAGTAAGCTGACTGTAGTGCAATTAAAAACTAGATACTTTGTCAAGATAATTGTTTCTCAAATGATGTACTCAAACTAGCTTGCTAATTGCTTTTGTCCCCGCACCAAAACATGAAGCTGTGCAAATTGAAAGTCTCCCTATGGGTAGGCTTGGTCAATCTGTTCACATTTTAACCAACTCAGGTACCTAGTTAAACCAGCCATGCTGTGCTAATTGCATTATATTAAAGCAAACTGCTGGCACTACTCTGCTCTGACAGAATTTGTCAAGAAATTCTTGATCTGTTTAGTCGTTTTTTGTCAGAACATTAATAAAAATGTTCTGAATCTCCAGAGGTGAACAAGAAGGAGGTGGTTGAAGCGGTGACTGTAATTGAAACTCCTCCAATGGTGATTGTTGGTCTTGTTGGCTACATTGAGACTCCCCGTGGTCTCCGGACCTTTAAGACTGTCTTTGCTGAGCACATCAGTGATGAATGCAAGCGTCGGTTCTACAAGAATTGGTAAATATGTCACACAATTCCTGAATCTTAAACCATTCATAAATATGATGCGGAAAGGTGTTAATCTGGATTGAATTGTCAGCGGCTCCGCTCGACTATGGCAACATGGGTCGATGAGCTCCAGGCTCTGATTGTTGGAGGAAAATGTCCTTTGATCCCAACAATGAGCCAACCTGCTTGGTGCTGATTCCTTCCGCTCACAATGTGTGATGAAGGGTTGCGCCAAATATTCTCTTGTCTCTCTATATAAAAGGTACAAATCCAAGAAGAAGGCTTTCACCAAGTACTGCAAGAAATGGCAGGATGATGATGGCAAGAAGCAACTGGAGAAGGACTTCAACAGCATGAAGAAATACTGCCAGGTTATTCGCATCATTGCTCACACACAGGTAGGCACCAGAGCTGAATGAATTTGAGAAAAGGTTTGGGTACAGAAGCTTGTATTTGCATAGGGTTTCTGGCTTGCTACCTTTTCTCTTTGCCACTAAATTACATTTGGGATACTCAAACGTGTTTTACAAGTTCTCGATAGTAAGACCACTTTTTTTTTTTGGAATCCCCATGTCATATCTTTTGGGGAGAAAGTGAGGAATGCAGATGCTGGAGATCAAAGTTGAAACTTTATTGCTGGAACAGCACAGCAGGTCAGGCAGCATCCAGGGAACAGGAGATTCGACGTTTCGGGCACAGGCCCTTCTTCAGGAATGAGAACTTTCAACTTTGATCTCCAGCATCTGCAGACCTCACTTTCTCCTCGAAGATATCTTTTGGGGACCCAAGCCAAGACCATTGGATTCATGTCAGGTTTACTGAATGGTGCGGAGTTCTGCTTCAATCCTCTAATTCTGGATGGCTTGCATATAGAACATTACAGCGCAGTTCAGGTCCATCGGCCCTTGATGGTTCCACAGGTCAGCAACAATCTGAAGTCCATCTAACCTACATTATTCCATTCTCATCCAAATGCCTATCCAATGATCATTTAAATGCCCTTAAAATTGGCACGTCTACTGCTGTTGCAGGCAGTGCGTTCCACACCCCTTCTGAGCAAAGACACTACCTGACATCTGTCCTATACCTATCACCCCTCAATTTAAAGCTAACACATTCCACCCTGACCTTAAATTTACCTGGACCATCTCTGACACCTCCCTCCATCCCAGACCTCTCCATCTCCAGTAATGATGACCAACTTGATACTGACGCTTTTTACAAACCCACTGACTCCCACAGCTACCTGGATCACACCTCTTCCCACCCCACCTCCTGCAAAAATGCCATTCTGTATTCCCAATGCCTCTGCTGTATCTGCTCCCAGGAAGACCAGTTCCACCACAGAACACACCAGATGGCCTCCTTCTTTAGAGACTACAATTTCCCTTCCCATGTGGTTAAAGATGCCCTCCAACGCATCTCGTCTACATCCTGCCCCTCCAACCGTAACAAGGACAGAACGCCCCTGGTGCTCACCTTCCACCCAAATTCACAAACCAAATCATCCGCCGACATTTCTGCCACCTCCAAACGGACCCCACCACCAGGGATATATTTCCCTCCCCACCCCTTTCC